>NW_024582056.1:21461202-21580607 GCF_017639235.1 Corvus kubaryi
GCGGGCGGGAGCCTTGGGCTGCGGGACACGCCCCGGACACGCCCCCGCGCCGCCCGGACACGCCCCGCGGCGGCCGCGGGGCTCGGGCGCTCCCGGCGGAGCCGCCGCGCTGCGGGAATTGGTGCGGGAATCGGCGTCTCGGGCGGCCGGAGGGTCCCGCTGCCGCAGCCGCGCACGGAGCACAAAGCGCACCGCGGTACCGCCGGACGGCGGCCCCCCGGGTGGCCTCCCGCGCTCGGAGGTGCCCGTTGTGTGCCACAAAGGAGACCCGCACAAACTTTTCCAGACAGCGCTGATTAATCTTTAAAGAGGGTTGGGATCTGAGAAGTGCTGCGAGTCATTAATTTGAGACCACAGATCGCCAGGTTTGGGAGGAGAGTTTCCACCACGCCCTCCTTGAAATAAATCGGTGGACTGCCTCCCTCTGCTAGCAGCTCTTACTAATTAGGTTGCTTATTAATTTGAGAATCTCGAAAGAACTTAACTTCTTTCCATCTCCTGCCAAGGATATTTTTAATTTTAACAGATCTTTTTCCTTCAGTCAACTTCTTTTAGTCACTGAGAGCCTTTGAAAGTGGTATTTTTTTCCTACACAATCCTGCCCAAAACATCAGTCGTGATGTACAGAAGCTCAGGACACGGCACAGACCTGTGCAACCAGTTTTCTGCTGCTTGACATCTCCTAGGATCGTCTGCCCATCTAAGCAAGGAGCATAAAGTCCTAACAGACATTACAAGCCGCCCATCTCTTCTCTAGACTCGCAGGTGTCAATGGCACTGATGGGAATACTCACGAATTTAGGGGCAAAAACCAGGAACTGAGTTGACGTTTCATGTGACTCCAAGTAGGAGGATCAAAGCACATGCCCCAGATACAAACCAGCTTCATCTTATTGGAAAATGAACCTGAAATGAACATTTGCCACATTTTCTGGCTTGCAATGTGTTTGGAAGGCTTGCTGTAAGTTAAACTGGAAAAATAAAGTCTAGAGAGTTGAGAAAAGAAATGTTTGTATGAACCTGATCTTTTCCTCTTTTCATCTTAGCATGAGCAATGCAGCAGCCTTGCTTTCCTGCTGTGATAGCCAAGGCCAAGCTGTGGAGATACAGCATCCCTGGGTTGCTCAGAGGCTGAACACCCCTTTTGGGATGTTTCTATGTAAAGATGGATCTTGAAATCCAGCTGGATCTATATGGTTCAGGGGTTCAACATCTGGAGCAACAAGGCCAGCACTGGCATGAAGTTAATCAAGAGCTGAAGGACTGATCTAGTGCTGGTGTTGCTCACATGATCGGGAGCAGCAGAGGGACTTCGGGTGGGATGGTATTCCAGCCTGCCTGTCCTCCAGCTGACCCTTGGAAAAGAACCCTGCTGCTTGCATTACCTCCCCGGTCAGGAAACAGTCCTGGGACTTACACTTTACTCATGTGATGATGTGGCTGAATTTAGAGTCACAAGCACAGAGGAGGAAGAGATGTATTAATTTTTTGTTTCAGTTTCTTTGGGGTTTTTTGGTTGTTGTTTTGGTTTGGGGTTTTTTTGTTGTTGTTTTTTGTTTGGGGTTTTTTTTTGGTGTTTTTTAAGAAACAAAGTTCTCAATAGGCAGAAACCAGCAAGTGATTTTAGTCTTAATTTTAAATTTGGTACTTGTTGTATTTGTGATGCCCATTTGAGAAGTACAGATTAAACTCGCTCGTCTTTTATTTTATGCTTACTTCAGGGAGCGCAAGTGTTTCATTACCATCTCTTTTATATTAATAAAGACTCTTCAAACTAATAATGCCTACCAAGCTGTATGTAACCAGAATGAGAATACAATGAAAATGAATAAAAAATAAATATTTTTGAGTGAGATAAAAGCTGGTAAGTCATACTGAATTCATAAAGAATGAAGATATATGTTTCAAAGCATAAAACAGGGGTTTATTTACCAGCAGAGCTAAAGGGACTTCCACTCTCCCTTCCCCAGCAATTGCAGATCCTGTTCATCTTTCCACTGCCACATGAATAGACAATCCTCTTCTTCTCATCTACCCTGTCTTTGAAGCTAACAGGTATATTGAGGACAAAAATTACTTTATTTGAGGAGTGGAGCTAGTATTTTTTTTTCTATTTCTTCTACAAGAGTTTAGAAATGGTGGATTGCTGCCTCTCCTTTTTTTTTTTCCTTTTTTTAAATTCACCAGTAAGAAAAGCTGCTTTTTGGCTGTTCCATTCCTTCCCAATTTTTCAACCTTGCATTAAATAATTATTACAGGAAACAAGGTGAATACACTGATATGAGGAAATACGCTTTTTATACCTCCGAAGAGACTACTGCCAGGAAAGGTTCCTTTCAAATTACTTCAGTAAAATCTGGTTTCTGCTGTTTTTTCCTCAATCTGAGTTAAATATCCATCCTTTTGTAGATCAGTGCAGACATCTTTAACCCACTCTGATCTGAGAAGTGATCCATTTCTGGAGATATTATTATTTAGGCTAAAGTATGGGGTCACAGTATGAAAAACTGGCTGTATTCTTTTGTTAGTAGAAAAACAGAATATTACATAAGTATTTATAAATTATGTATGGTTTATCAATACTATTTAATGACATGTAATAATTTACTAAAAGTGAATGCTTCTCAACAAAGCTTCACTGAAATCCAGTTCAGTCCATTCTTGTAAATTCTCTGCGATACACTTTTCTTTTCCCTATTCCCAAATTAGTTGCAGCTTTAGTCCCTTTCCTCCAGAGCAGAGCTGAGGGACGACTGGGACAGCTTGAGAAAATTCCTTTTTCTCTTGCCTCCCCTTTCCATGCCCGTGCTGCGCTGTAATGAGCAGTGACTTCGGCTCCGAGCACCAGCAGGAGCCAAAGCGCTGGGTGTGCTCCCAGGCCGCCCCAGCCCGGGCTGCACGAGGCTCTGCAGCCCCTGCCAGCTGTTTTCCTCCTCAGACTCGGTCACAAAGATGGTTTTAATTTAACTGCTTTTGCTCAGCCACCTTTCAGGGTTTTTTTTTCTCATTGCTTGCCAAGGGCACAGCATTCCTTTGACAATTTCTATAAATCTTCATCTGTTTTAGTAATCTGTGGTTACTTTACCCCGTTTCTGACCTGCAGAGCTTTTAAATCACCATTTCTTCCCGGGTGCCCGTCTCTCAGGCCTTCCTTGCAGCCTTGTTCCCAGAGGCATGTGGAACATGGGGGCACATTTGCTGTCACCCAACCCTTTTCTGCATGCAGCACCTCACCAAATACTCTTCTTTCTTGCCCTAAACTGGACAGGGATGCCACAGCCCAGGGATCCTAACAGGCCATTAAAAAAATACTCAGATTTTCCTGTTTTCACTGTTTTTTATTTATCAGACCGACAAAAAGTGCTGCAACATGTGCCAGACTCACATTCCTGCAACCATGTTTTTCAGCATGCAGGGGGCTTCCCTCTGACTTGCTGCATGCCTCATCAGTATTAACAAGTCATCTACATGCTCTGAGAGGAAAAGATACCCAGACTCACATCCAAGGAGTTATTTTTCTAACTCTACTCCCTGCACTGAATTTGCAAGAGTTACAAAGAGCACATCCTAAGGGCTTGGGGAAACTGCTGCAACGACAGACTGGTTTTGGTTTCTTTAAATGTGAACCAAAATGAAGCATAGCACGAAGAAGGGAAGAGGGGGGATGACAAGTATTGTTTTGCTCATAGCGAGCAATGTTCCTACCACAGTGAAGATGGTTTCTACTTCATCAAACTCAAACTACAATGCCAGGGAACATCCATTGCCCTAGTGCAGGAGTTACCTAGAGGGGAGTGAGAAGAATAATGCCACCAGCCACAGCAGTAATGGATGCTCCAGGACAAGAGACTGGCTGCTCCAATGGTTTTCCATTGTTCCATCCCTTGTGGTAGTGAAATGTCTTCTTTTTCTTTTCTTTGAGGAGCTTTTGCCTTCAGGCCTACGAGAGATGTATGTGCATTCAAGAGGAGAAAGAGCAGAGAGGGGGGTTGTTCTCAAGGGGTAGGGAACTTGATGCTTCTTTTCTACCAAGAATGATGAAGCATTGAGGAAACATCTTATGTAACTTTACTACAAAACACTTGAAGAGGGGAGACCAGAGCAGTAGTTGAGGGAATGGCACCTGCTGAGCTGCATACAGAGCTCACAAGCAAGCAGGAGGATGAGCATTTGCCATTGCAGCTCCCACTATTTATCCAGAGAGATGTGCTGGGGAGAGTGGATTGAGGTCCCCAGGGTGTCTGCACACCAGTACTCTGGCTTCAGCAGATCAGACCAACATGCTCTTGTGTCAGCTGAAAATTTTCCCATTTGGCTTTACTGGTGAATATTATAAAACCAGTTATGCTTTAGTATCAGCTTGAAAATAGTTCAGGAACCAAAGCTGCTGGGATACCACAATCCCAGCAGCCAAACTCTGAGCATCACAAGAGAGGGAGTAAGGTGGGTTATGAGATCATTTGTCCTCTTTCCAAATTACACCTCTACTGGGATTAAAAGCAACAGTACTTTACAAGGATGGGAAAGGTGAGTTTCATTGCCAGAGATGAGTTTAGGGTTGGGAGGAAGGAAGAGAGCGGATCATGTTCCTTGTTCTGCATCCAAAGTATGCTTTACCTACATGACTCGCCAGGATTCGACATTTCCCACGAAATACAGAAATATTCAAACTGTGTTTGTTCTGTACATGAGTCTGCTGAATTTAATGATCTTTACCTCCCTTTCAATTGCTTTGGTTCTTGATTTTCTGCTCTTTACCAAGGAGAAAAACAGGAAAAATCAGTAATGTTTCCCAGATGTCATTTATTGCAGCAGAAAAATAGATATCATCCTCTGCCAGTGTCCAGAAGTAGGTTCTTCTACTTCCTGTGGGTTAAAAACATTGTTTACGATGTGCTGCTCTGCAGATAGCAGCTACTCATGATGTTAGAATGATTACTGCAAACACTTATAAAATATAATTGATTTATAGGCAGTACTGCTGATCACAGGCCTGGGGTGTGCAAGGGTCTGCCTGGTTCTCTTCTGCCTTTGTTGTTGGTCCTACTTCTACAGGAAACTGAAGCATAATTGGGAGTTGGCAAGTGCAGCACACATCTTCTAATTAGTCCAATACTATCAAATAATTTATGCAGATGGCATCATCTTTATCTTCCCAAGCACTTTTTCTGTGTGAAACTATGAATATTGAAACACACTATGACACTGGAGTAATTTTTCTGCAGTAGTTACCAAATTTTCTAATGGAGTTAAGCTGACCAGATCTGGAAAGAAAATTAGTGTTGTTAATTTTCAAAGTTAAAGTCTGTAAGAGAAAACTGCTATCATGAAGATATAATCATATCTTCCTTTGAAGTGCTTATCTAACTTGCTCAGTGAACAGAGAATCCTGGCTGTGGAACCTTTCTGCCATTCTTCTTAATCACACACTGCTTTTAATCTCTTTTGGGTAACAATTTAACTTATCTGAATGCTGTCTACCATCTTTGTTTCCTGGCAGCTGAAGTGTAGGGTCTGGTAAGAGAGTATGAATTTTGCCCAGACTGACTCAGTCCCTCACCAAGAGCACAGAGAGATTTTTAGCGTTGCATGGAATGCAATTTACTGCAAGGAGTGACCAGAATCTTCACAAGAATATAATTTATTGAGAACTTCCATTTGGGAAGTGGCTGAATGTCACCTTAAATAAGCAACCCCGATATTCCTGAATTGCAGCTTTAGGCAGTTTGTAAGGCACTGTGTCCAACTAGAAAGTCAAGCCCTCTCAGAAGTGGTGGTTTGTGGTCTCACCTGCTAATAAAGGAAAATAATAAGAAATTGTCCTAGCCATGTGAGTCATACAACAAACAAATCTTGTCTGTTTGCTTACTGACTTGAATTCCTGAAAAATGTAACATACTGAAGCTGAAAGCTTCTTAGAAAAAAAAAGATAAAGTGTCAGATGACTTTTTAAGTCTGCTCTTTGCAAAATTTCTTTGGCAGATTTGCTGGACCAGTGGCAGTGTTAAGATAAAGATAGATTCAAAGATGTCATTCCTGATTAAAAATAATAATAAAAAAATGTTAGTGGTAAAGGTCACATATTCACATAGCAAACTCCATCTGATGCTTACTGCACATAGCTCTAGCAGGCTGAAATCACCTGATCCTGTCAGAACAACTGAAGCAAACTCCTGTATGGAAGGGCACTGTGAAGCTCTAATTGGCTGGGACTGGACATAATCTCTTTTTCACCTACCTGATTTGCAAAGAGATTTGCCAAGAAGCAGCTTACTACATTGGAGATGTCCTTCAGCATGCCTTTGTGCCCTGCAAACACTGAAATTTAAGTCATTTGTGCACAATCAATCCTTTCCAGAGCTTTCAGTGAAGGCAAACAGCCTCATGTGAGGCTTGAAGAAGTCCTTCAGAGCAGCTGTTTAGAAATGCATGAAGCATGAGGCACATTATATTCTCTTCCCACAGGCTGAGGGCCAGATGTTCAGTGGGTGTAAAGCAACAGAGCCTCAGTGTGGCTTTTTTGGGGGGCCACGATGATTTATACCAGCCAAGAATCTGGCCCTTTGTGTTTTAGCCAATTGACTTCCCCAACCTCTGCTACTGAAGAGCATGATTTTGTGAGGTGAGAAGGGATGGGAAGTGTTTGGGATTGCTGGCCAAAGGTGCTGAAAAGAGAAATCTCTCAGAAGATTCCTGACACCACTTCTCCAGGCCAGATTGCTGAACTAAGCACAGGTTTTTGGTTGTGATGCATTTACATATTTTCCTTCCCATGCTTCTGCTGCTAGCAATGTATGTGGGTTCTTCATATCTGTTTACTCCCAAAGCAAGTTCACTTTTACGCCCTCTTAAGATCAGGAAATGAGAATATTTCTAAGTAGAGGTGATGTTCCTGTAGTTTTTTTTCCCTTCATAACTTGCATCTTCCTGAGGATGAATGAGAATTACTCATGGGAGTATGGATTTCAGAATCAGACCTTTTGGTCATTTTGACAGTGTCACGGGAGGAAAAAACTGTTTCCCAGAACCAAACAATTTTATTGCATTCCAGAATCATGTGCAAAACAGGGATCCCATCTGTTCAACAGCATTCCCACTATGTACAGTTCTGCCTGTAGCTCACCAGCATAAGCAGCTCAACAAAGGGGCCTCAGTTTTCAATGATAATGTTTTCTTCAAAATACAAGACACCAGTAGAAAGGGCTTCATAATAATTTGCACATTTGCCAAGACGTATTTTCTTAAATACTGTTTTGACTGCTAAGGGCACTGCAGAGTAGTAGAGCACTAGAGCACTCACTCATAAATCAAGCCTTCTCTGTGATCAGTTTTGCCAATTCTTCCAAATCCACAATAAATGAATAAAAAACCCCCCCAAATCATTAATCTCAGAACTGATGGATTAAAATTGGGTTAAAATAGACTTCTTTATTTTTTCCCTTGACAGCTCGAAGAGTTTTGAATGAAGGGTGCCTGATTGCAGCACTCTAGGTTTAGGCTAGTCTACTAGAGTGACTCTGCAATAAAAAGATTATGAAATAAAAGAAAGAGGATTTAATTTATGAGGTTCCTCTAACTGAGGACTGTTGTCTGGGATTTTTACCATCACCATGAACATCAGCAAGTTTTGCTCAGCAAGTGCAACAAAGAACTTACGGAAACTCCAGGTTAGAGTTTTTTAGTTGCTTGATTCTGCATATCTCCATTTCTAAGTGTCTGCTTCGAGTTACTTTAAAGTCCACTTAACAGTTGCTCCATCTGACTGAAGTTCTCTTGACAGCTCTGCTTGTGTTTTTCCTTAGAGAATCTGATCTGAGAAATAAATGCAATTTCAATGCTTGTCTGTGGAAAGGGATTACTGTTGGTCTGGGGACTCAGCCTTGCTGGTACACATGCTTTGCCTGTGGGCAAAGAGTGATGCCCACCAAGCCCAGTTTGTCCCAGCTTCCCTTGTTTCCAGGCTAGAGGAGCCTGGAAATACTTGTACCCAGCTCATGGAAAGTAGCAAGAGGGCTGAAGGGGGATGTCAATACAGTGGCTGAAGTGTTTTTTCCTTTTCTGTAAAGATTCAGAGGACAGGCAGGATATCTATCAAGCCTTATTCCAACCTTTCCTGCACAAAGTCCACCTGAGCACGTCCAGTGCAACAGAGCCACCTCTTTCCTGTAGTCCTCCTATACACACAGCTCTGGGATGCATCAGCTGAGGGTGCCAGCATCCTGATCTCCCAGGATATTTCCCACAAGACGTAGGTATTACAGCTGTCACCCATGGCACAGATTTTCATGCTGGCTGGGTTTTACCACGATGCAGGCAGCTCAGCGTGAGTGGACTGTAGCATGCAATGGAGATATGTCTGGCTTTCACTCTTTGGATTCATCTGTAGGTGCAGGTGTCATGAGGGCCACATGGTGGGCAGCGGCAGAGAGAAACAACCCATGGACAATTAAGTCATCCCACACCTGCCTAATGATTCATATGGGTATGAGTGTGAGCTCCCAGGTTTTTGAAAGGCACTTCCAGGGCAATGATGTAGGGAGAATAACAAACATTGAAATTCTTCATGATTTTCATCTTTGTAATAAAACTTTGTTATGATTTTCTAGGGACACTGGACGTAGTCTGTTAATTTTATGAGCAACAGGTCAAAACTTGTTGATGACCTGGCAGGTGGGAGAGCACCTAGTGGCTAAAGTAGAGAGGCCAGCAGAGGGCTTGGGGTTTAGGACTGAGTAGCAGGTATAAGCTGGTCCCTCATCTTCTTCTTTTGTAAATCAGAATGAAGAGAAATAGCTGTAACTCTGCATCACAGGCTTAGCACGAGACTTAATTAACTTGTGTTGATGCCACCCTGCAGGAAAGGTGTTAAGATCATTAGAAACATAACTCTTACATCTGTTCAGGACTACTCCACTGGGGCCACAACCCATGATTAAGATTTCTAGCAGATGTCACAATGCAAATGGCAATGACTTGTAAGTGGGAGCACAGTAATGAGGAGCACGAGCAGCTCTCCTGCCTCTGAGGACAGGTACGCTCATGCCATCGCTGCTGCCCACACATCCTCATGTTGGGTGAGCTCCCTTCAAGGGATCCAGGCCCACACCACGGTGCTGCTCAGCTCTGTGTCCAGGGGGAAAGGGAGACCATGCTGAAAAATGGTGGTTTATGATAATCATGAAGCCTCTGCAAAGCAGATTAGTCTGTTCCGTGCCTTGTACCCTCACTGCAGGCAACTGCAGAGAGAGGCACTTGCTATTGGAAAGCATGCTTTACTGACACTGTTAGGGAGCAGAGTGACATCATTTAAATTTTTTGGAACAATGGCCTTTTTCCCACAACTCCCTTGGCTTTTGTTCCCTTTGCACTGGTGCCGTGCAGCTGGCTGGGATCTGACATTATTCCCCTGAGTGCCAGGAGAAAGCAGTCCCTGGAGAGTGGGTGTTTGGGAGGAGTCAGCAAAATGTTGATGGGCCCCAGTTGATTTTCAGGGGGAAGTGATGATACTTGGTTTTAGCCTGCTCCATGTTTCAAACTTGAAACTTGGTAGAAAAAAAGCCTGTCTGCAGAGCAGGGATCCAGTCTGTTGGTACCTGTGGTGCTTGAGGTAGTGACACACATGGACAGGAGGGAGGTGAAGGTACCTACGCTAGGTAAGGGCTGGAAGCTCGACAGTCTGGATCCAGGCTGGAGGACAGAGATAAAACAGGATCCTGTAAATAACAACTTCCCTCATTACTCTCCTTCCTCTCCAGAGCAAGTCACTCCTTTCCATCAAGGTAAATCTTGGTTCTCCTGCTCTTCCCCTACTGCTTTTTTAAAATTCCCTGCCTGCTTTTCTTCACTGATCCTCCTCCTTATCTGGGTGCCTGTTTCTTCTGTTGCTGCCTGGAGCTGTTTCCCACCAAGCCTGGGGTCCTTGCTGATCACAGGACTGATGGGGCTTTTACCCCACTAGGGTGCCCTGGCCTAGCATGACCTGCAGGATCTGTGAGTGGCTAACCAGGAAAGGTTTTCTGAAAATTTAACCACTCAGATCTCTGAAAGTTGTTCAAACTAGGACTCTTCACATGTTTGGGAAAAAATAGGTACATGTCAGTGGTGATGCCATCAATCTCCTACTCAGTGTACTCAGCAAAATGCTGCATAGATGTCATCTGCATGAATACAATCTTTCTCTCAAGTCCTGCTAGTGTTAGTAATTTCCAAATGAAAGATCCCACAATTTGATTCTTTTAAATATGGGTAAGAGGTACCTTCCCTAGCTTCTTCCTTGGCAATGGTGGAGCTGTTTTGCCTGGGAGAAACAATACAAAATAATCCCAAACAACCCCCTCCAAACCACAAAAATCCCAAACTGAAATCAACTCCCAACAAGACTAAACTAGCCTGAGGTAGGCACCCGGGGAAGATTTCAGCTTGCTCACTTTTGGCAGGGCCGTAAGGAAGCAAAGGCAGGATCTCATGCCAGGAAATGCCAGGCAACCTGAACCTGAGGCAGGCTGCTCATCTTGCCCGCTGAGCTGGCCTGGACACTTGGCACCCCACTCCAGGTGCGTTGGCTGTGTGTGGCAGGTAGCCTCTATTATGAGTTCCTGCTGGCAAGCCTGCACCTGAAAAGCAGTACAGCAGCTTTTTTTTAAATGAAAAATAGTTTGAAGCATGTGAAGTAGTAAGGACTATGTGAGGCTGTTTGGGTAGTAGCTGTGCAGAGATTTGGTACCTGGTTTCTAAAATCTGCAGTTTCATGGGACATTGATCCAGTATTAGTGGAAAACACAGATTAGGAGGGGAAGGGCAAAGCTTCAGCAATGTCATTATATAAACCCACGGTGAATATCGGTCTGAATTATCTGGGGCCTGGTCCCAGCCCCATCTCTCAAAAGTGGCATAGCAGAATTTGAAAAGTGCATAAAGGGCCAAAAAAGCTGGCCTGAGGTGTGATACAGCCTCTCTAATATGGAAGATGAACCTGAAGTTCCACAGTCTGGGAAAAAAGAGGACTGAGAGGAAAAACTGGAGAGGTTATAACATCATTAAGTGAATGAATCACAGAATGCTTTGGGTTGGAAGACACCTTAAAGATCATCAAATTCCAGCCTCCTGCCATGGGCAGGGACATCCTTCACTAGAACAGGTTGCTCAGAGTGCCATCCAACCTGGTCTTGGAACACTTCCAGGAACGGGACATCCACAGCTTCTCTGGGCAACCTGTTCCAGTGCCTCACCGCCCTCACAGTAAAGAATTTTTTCCTAATATCTAATCTAAACCTACTCTCAGTTTGTGCTGTCACTGCATGCTCTTGTAAATAGTCCCTCTCCATCTTTCTTGTGGGCTCCCTTCAGGTTACTGGAAGGACACAATTAGGTCACCCCTAGGCCTTCTCTTTTCCAGGCTGAAAAAAACAAATTCTCTCAGCCTTTCCTCATAGGAGAGGTGCTCTATCTCTCCAGTCATCTTGGTGGCCCTGGATTCACTTCAAGAGGTTGATGTCCTTCCTGTGCTGGGGACAGGAAGGTGAATAAGGAGTAATTATTGGCACTTGCTCATAAGACAAAAATCAGGAAGCTTCAGATGGAAGTTTAAAGCACAGAGAGAAAGTATTTTTCCCCCGTGGCACTTCATTAAACAGTGGGATGCTGTAGGATGCTGTGAAGGTTGAAAGATTAAATTAGTTCTAAAGCACTTAGACTTATGGAAGGCATGCTATCAGGGCTAATAAACACAGAGCTGCAGATATGTTCTTTGGCTCTAGAAACCTCTGTCTGCCAGCTGCTAGAAGCCAGAACAACACATCAGGAGGAGCAGTACTGTATGCTGGTCCCAATCCTTCATTTATTTTTTATTTATTTCTTCCTTTTGTATCCAATCCTAACATTTTTCTGAGGCTACAGGCTGAGTGGCATTACACATAAGGTTGTATGTTTTACTTACAGTGCAACAACTGGGGAAATGCACCATCTATCATTTGAGGTAACTGGAAAACATGTCCGAGACAGGGTTCTCTGGGCTGGAAGTTCATTAACACCCCATCAGCAGGGCTATGTCAGGCATCAATTTGTACTGTTCATTTGCTACTACAAGCAGCTGCTCGGAGCATTAGTCCCTTCCAGCTAGGTTTGGTGAATTGTGTTCCTTTAGGAAGTCTATACAAAAGCCATAAGCAAGACAAGTAGAAAGAGTGCTTGGCTGGCTGCTGGCCTTCTCTCTTCATGAAAAGGATGAGATTGGAATGATGGCAGCATATTTTAAGTTACGTTGTGCAGTTGCCTCAAAACCATTTCCTAGTGGAACAAAAATTCTTGGGAGGAAGGGCCAGCTAAGAATTAATACTGATAAAACCTAAATATTTCTTCCTGGGGATTCTCATGGGAAATGTCTAGGTTTGCTATTTAAAATTATTTTTTGAAAAATGTGCTACCAGTTAGGCGTTCTGGAAATAGACTAAGTAAAGGAATAGGTGACAGACATAAACATAAAAAATTAATGGTGAACCCTGTGTCACTGAGCTTGTCATGTGCAATTTGAGCACTCCTGAGAAGATAAGCAATACCTTGGAACCTGTGAGTTTTTAACCCAGCCACCAGATTGCAGAAGCAGGTCTCCCAGTTTAAATAATCTTCAAAGTGCATGACAAGAGTGATCCGGGGAAAAAGAAAATTTCCAAAGGTATCTTTTCCCTTTAATACACTGCCAAGGGTTTTCTCCACAACAGGAAGAGTTAGTTCATAGGGACAGGGAAGCCAGGATTTGGGCCTCAAACATAGCAGCAAGAAAGTTAAAATGTGAAATTATGCTGCTAATGAGCCTCAGACAGTTGACAAGTCATTATCTCCTGTCAGAGAAGCTGGAAAAGCAGTGTGAGGAAGAAGAGCCTGTGCTGCCTGTAAGACAATTTTGTCTGCTAATGAACCTGTATGAGTGAAAGAACATCAAAAACAGGCCAGGAGTCCTTCTTGTTTGCTTATTTCTTCCTATAGGAATTTGTCTGAAGCTCCTTAGAACACTGCCTTCTGGATTCAACCAGATCATCCCATCTCTGAATAAGGGACCTCAAACCTGTTGCCAGTGGAAATAGGTGGCTTTAGACAACTTTGCCTTCCAGATATCCCACATTTTGCCTCCTCTACTGTCCAGCATCACTTTGTTGTGAGGTTGCTGATGGCACTGAAGTGACTGCCATGGCTGGGCACAGCCTGACACAGAATGGAGCAGCTCCTTGCTTTTACCTTGGCATTCCCCACCATGGCTCTTCTCCATATGGAAGCCTGGGAAATTTTGGTTCACCTCCTGTTTCCCCAGCTGGGGATAACCCAGTGGCTTTGTGATACCAGTAAGACTTCCTTCTCCTAGAAGAGAAAGCTGTGGGAAATGTTTTCTTCTGCCTTTTTAGTGTCAGGACATCAGATTGGACTTGTATTTACCTCCTCAGGTTTCAGAATGAGCCTTTGATACCAGACCCCACATCATGATAAGATTTTCCCCCAGCTTTTAAGAACATACTGCCACAAATTTACCATCCCTTCTTCATCTGCATTTATACATCATCTTGTCATTTCCTGATACAGGACTTTGTTTTCTTCAGGCCATAGACCACTTTCTGTCCAAATGCCTTGTGTTCATTTCACCAAACCCTAATAATTTCTGACTATTTTCCCCATTTCCCTGCCTATTTAGGTAATCTGGTATAAACCATTCTCAATTCTCTTTTTAAGAGGAAGGCAAAGCTCTCCTGTGGTTAAAATGTTGACTCATTTTGGCACTTTTATGCTAAGCTACAGTAGGTCCACTGCAGAGTGATTGACTGTCACTCCAGCTTCCTTAACCTTTAGAAGATGACTAGCTTGTATTTCCCAGGGGAGAACAGGAAAGACATTCAGGGCTCCCAGTGAGGATGAGAGAGGTCTTGGTAGACAGTGAAGCCTGACCCAGAATTATTCTGGGTTGTATATATATAACAGGATTCAGATTTTCACTGACCTTTGTCAGAGATGTCACCATTGATATCACCCTTGACAGGACAGAGAAAGCACCATTACAGCCAAGAGACCAAACAATCAATAATCAGTGTGTAGGGGAATAGCAGATTCAGCTTTGCTTCCTGATGGTAACGTTCACATGGAATAGTTGTTTATTTCCAGGGACAAAGAGGGAAGCATTGCTCATTTCTCAGAGCCTATGGAAAAAATGAAGCTGACAAGAAAGGGAAGAAATTACAGAGATGAAATAGTCAGATGAACTTATTTCCCATATACTCAGGCATAGTATATTTTTTTCTTAAAAGAACCTGATATGAAAAATGTTATCATTGTTGGACTAGGGGAAAGGAAACATTTTGCCTTGTCATCTTGGCTTGGTTTCAGGAGATAGAGCTAAAGCTGCCTTGTGCAGCTCACAGAAGATGAATTTATTTTAAAAGTTTTCAGCTGAAGCCCAACCCCTCACCATCTGAAGGCACCGGTGTATCCAGGGGAGCAGAGCATCCACAGAGCTGTGATACTAGCTCTGTACTACTGAAGACAGTTGAATTTTGGTTCCAGAATTTAGGAAAAAGTTGTATGGATTGCCTGAGAATTACATGAGCTCAGGACATAATAAAAAAGGCTCACATTTTTTAAGGACATCAAATTAGACTCCCAAGTGATGGGCTGATCTTTTGAGAGACACAAAAAGGGGGTGAAGTTCAGGCAGTTTAAGGATGGCATCAGGTTTGTGCTGCCTGGCTATGGACATTCAGTTCTGGGATGAAGGAGTACAAGGCTGGAACTTGGGGTGGGACCAAATCAAGCTTTGCTGAGCAGCAGGAGGAGGAGTCACACGCAAACATTAATTTAGTAGTCCAAGCACACAACCACTAACAATGCATGGGACTATTCCCAGGAGGCAGAACTTGCTTGCTCTGTTGTTAAACAATTTTGTTCCAATTGTTGAACAATTGCAAAGTATTGTTAAATTGTTAGCATAGCCATCTTCCAAAGATCTGCTGACCCAGAAACTGTTCCCAAAAGGCAGCTTGAGTATAGGCACACTTTGGTGGGTAGCAGAGCTTAAACATGTGGTCATGGGGCCCTTGGTGCCAGGGAGTGGAGCAGGGCACAGTGAATTTACTTGTGCAGATACAGCTACAGCTTGTACAGAGAAGGTAACAGCTTGATTTGAGTGCTCCTGAACAACCTATTTGGGAACCAGCAATGATTTTTAAAAGGGTGTTTACCAAGCCAAAACAAAGGCCTGCAACAATGCTCTGGATGATACCAACCTATGAAGGGCTGCAGGCAGTCTTTGCTGCTGCCCTGTCCAAACCTCACAAGAGTAAGAGAGCAGCTATCAGCTGGGGAGCAGCCAGCCATGGAAGCAGTACTCGTTCCATGCCAGGGACTTTGGATACCAAGGTCTGGATTTGTAGAGGAGAAGGGAGTGAAGTCACACATTACAAACACTGTTTTTAATAAAAGGGTTTTTTTCCTATTTAATTTAAACCTCCACACAGACAATCCTTTAGGGTTGTAAATGCTTGCTTTTGGGAGATTAATTTGGTTGTTGTTCTATTTGTCATACTGGTACTCAAGGAACTGAAAGCGGAAACGAGTAGAAAACAGAGAGAAACAGATGAGTTTGTGTTCATCCTCTGAACTAAGTAAATCAAAAGCAAATAAGTAGCAAAGATAATGTAATTGGTGATTATAAGACTACATAGGATCCCTTCAAAACACAGAATGAAACAAGCTACTCTCTTAATCTGCCTGTTGGTTATGCAGTTCTTGTTAAAATGTCGTTGAAATAACAGTGTGCCAAGAAATATAAACTGCAAACACAGCATTTTAATAAGTTCAAAGTGAAATAAAACAAGCCAGAACAGATCTGCTGGCTCTTGTAGTTTTTTGTTTGCAAGATGGGGAGGTTGGAGGTGGGAGGCATGTAGGGAGGGTATTATTCCTTGCACATGTTTGTCTGGTGCTGATTAACAGGGGCGATGTTAAAAACTTTCTGTGACATATTACAGGCTATAATCTTTAAATTTAGGGCCCTGTATTGCTCTCAATCTAGTCACAGACTCCCCACTAAGGAGTGTAAAGAGCCCTGAGGAATTTGTGTAATAGGCTTTAATAGCATCTAAGAAACAAAAATCTCCTCCTTAATTTTGCCCAAACCATCTTTTCTCACATTTTGCAGAAGGACCTTGGGTACTAGTGTATTTGTCCTTCATATAATCTGTTGTTCTTAAAGAGCACTCATCTAAAGTGGGCTTAAAATAGATCTAATTAACAGATCTGACCAGCTGCCTAGTCAGATGTAACAGTCACTACAGCATAAAAAGGTTAATCCCAAATGTGAATTAAGACAAGTGATATCCTCTCTCCCCCCGGAATTCTCCATGCACCCGTCATTTTCCCTGTCGCATTCTCCACTGTTTGTTAGTACCTTGGTTTGTTAGTATCATCTCCCAACTCACATTGCTCAGTTTTGCTTCTGCTTTGCACAGCTAAAATCCCTGTGAACTCCTGAGCTGACGCTTCTGCTTCAAATCCCAAAATACCAAGTCTTTTCCAGTGTGTGTAGACAAATGGCTGTGGCTGGTGGTTCCCCTTTCCGAGCATGACCGCCCTGTGCTGATGCTGTTGGAGGGGCCTGGTGGATGGAAAGAGGATGCTTGTGGATGCTGCCAGAGAGCTTCTGTCTAAGAAAAAGCATAGCCAGACAAGGCATGGGGGGATTCAGGGACCAGAGCTCTGCTCCCTGCATGGCATGGCAGCCCCCAGGACTATGCCACCCCAGCCCCTTGCTCCACCGCTACCTCCCTCCTCCCCTCTGAGCAAGCCCCTGCCTAGTGTTGTAGAAAATTAATGCTAAGTAAAAAATGATGAAAGTGTATTACCTATAAATTACCTGACTAATCATAGTCTCTCTCCTGGGACCTATTACCCTTCCAAGCTTGCAACTTAGTCATCCTTGCAGGCAAGCTCTCCTCATTTCCCAGGTTTGTTCATCAGGTTCATCCAGAATATTTGCAAATTTCTTCATTTTCCTCCAAGCTAGCTGTTCAGTCCTGCCAGGTGCTCAGCTCCCTGAGCTCCCCCCAGGAAATTAATTAAGCACATGCTTGACTTTAAGCATGTGAAGCTGATGGCAATTAGGAAAATGGCAGGTTCTACAGCACTCTCTTTTTGCTGGCAATTCCTTAGGTAAGTGGGATGGACCGTGCTCTAGAGACTCTTGCCTCTCTCCACTGACTTATGAGGAAACCCTGACAGCCTGTACACCAGTAAGAGCAGTTTGGGTATACCAGCCAAGACATAGCGTGTGTATCCCTTTAGTAGGGTATTTTGACTCACATGGAAGATAAGTCAAGCACTATTTTTAGCATCCTTTATTGATTCCTGTATAATTTCCTTTGCTCTTCCTGTGGAAGTTCCTTCCTTTCCAGTAACACCAGCATTTGAAGTAGCACATCAATCCCTATTATGTGTCAAACCTGATTTTTTTTCCCAAGCCTCGGCATGATGCGGAAACTCTTAAACACAAAGTCTTCCTGTAATTTAAACACCCAACTGTATGTGTAATTCAAATAAGATGTGGTGAGTACTAATGAAATTACCCCTGGGCTCAGCAGATAGTACAGCTTTCTGGATTATTTGTAAGAAGGTTGATACAGAGCCACAAAAGACTTTATCTTGCCAATGGCTTAATGAAACCTAAACTCTAAATGACTTTGGCTCTGTTAACATCCCTTTCGTGATTCTGATTTATTCTTCCCATCTGAAAATTACAGTAAAAAAGCACAGTTACTCACGATTTCATTATACTTGCTCTCAAGCAAGCTGGCTCTCAAAACCTCTTGGAGGAGTTGCTGCTTTTACAGGACTTTCACCACCAGAAACAATTGATGTTTAATTCAAACCCCCCAAAAATGGAAGCAATCTGGCCACTAGTTCTGAAAGCCAGATTTGGAGGTGAAAGCTAAGCATCCAGTGCTGATACCTACTTGTGTCTTGATAAACAAAAACAGGCTGTGTGAGATAAGGAGTATGCCAGTGTTTTCACCTCAGCAGCAACGTATGCTACATCAGAGCTTTTTAGGTTAAGATCTGTCTATGATTAT
Organism: Corvus kubaryi; assembly: GCF_017639235.1. Lineage (NCBI taxonomy): Eukaryota > Metazoa > Chordata > Aves > Passeriformes > Corvidae > Corvus > Corvus kubaryi. The sequence continues at coordinate 21,479,304 of NW_024582056.1, forward strand.
GTCTGTGACTTACCATAAAGCACAGAGCAAAGCAAATGCAGTTTGCTCATTAACTGTTTTTATCTCGTTCATTTACTATTGGTATGGCAGCCTTTGTCTCAGGATGTATCAAATGCTATTGATTTTGTGCGGGATGACAGCAGACAGAACGGGCCCTGAAAATTTTTGCATCTTTAAGGACAAATTGCTTCCACCAAAGGTCTTAAAACCACATTTTCAAGAAGCATCCAGCTGTGTAAAAATGCCAAGGCATACTCAATGGGACCCCTCAGCTGGTTTCTCTGCTTTTGCTAAGTATAAAATATTTGTCCCTGATCTGTTAGAGCTACACACGAAATTTCCATGGCAGAAACTGCGAGCACAGGCACACAACCACATTGACCACAACTGCATTGAAGCACAGGGACCCACCACCTCCTCAAGGTTCCCAGTCTGCCATGCATGTGTGCATCAGGGGAAGACAGAGAAGTGAAGGAAGATTTAGCTTTTTATGCTACACATGTGTGGCAGGAAAGCCAGCCACAGGGTGTGATGCTCTGAACCCATGGCTCTTCCATGGGTGAAATCCTCCCATATGCTGCTGTGTTTGGGAAATGAAGGGGTTAAATCAAAGCAGTGACACTTGTGACCCTGCCATGCTTCCCAACAAATTTTGCTTTTTGATTGCCATCTGGGTAAAGGCACCCCAGGTCTCAGCAAAACAAGGACTTTCTCTTGGCTTCCTGCTGCCCAGGTTTGGGGACACAAGTGTGGAACTGATACATGCCAAAGACAGGGGCCATTTTTCCCTCCTGAGAATACCATGCCAGCCAGCAAAGTGTGGGAAAGCTTTTCATTAAAGCTGCTTTCTGTCCAGCTCAGGTGAGCCCTGTGGGGATGTGTAAACACCAAAAGGCTTTGAAGGAGGTTTCGTCAGTGGGGACAAACTGATACATTCAACATCACAGAAGAGTTTTCTGTCCTTGTACCTAGGTCACTAGTTCGGATTTTGAATGCCAAGACCACATGCCTAACAAACAATTCACAGGCTGCAATATTTTTATCGTTTTCTTCTAAACTCTGAGTAGCTTTAAACGCTTCATGAAACTCAAGTAAAAGCTAGACTCAACAACAGCCAAGCAGCTTGCACAAAAATTCGGCTGTCTACCTTGCTCTGCAGTTCTGAAATGCTTTAGATGGATGTTCTTGTGCAACACTAGCCCCGGCTTCCACGGTGTGCATTAGGACTGTAATAAATAAGTTGTGAGTTACGTGGGCCTGACATGGTATTTATGAAAAGATCATATTTACTCCTTTGAAACAGCCACCCTGCAGAAAGTCTGGCGCTTGTACAAAGGCATTTATTCGGTGCATCCCCTTTAAAGGTCAGGAAAGAAAACTGAGAAGATGGGTAATTGCAAAACTGGTTCTGAAAATGTGCTCTTATCTGCTGGGCAAGAGGGGAATGTCAAGAAGGCAGGGAGGTGAGCTAAAGCAGGCTCAGGGAAGATGCAAATTCCAGGACCCTCACGTAGGCAGATGTTACGAAAGGAATTCCTCCTGCTTTTGCCATCTGAAGAGTGCTGTGCTGTCTCCAGCCAGCAGCAGAGGTATCCAAGGGAGAAAAGAGCCATACACTATTTATTCCACCTACCAATTTTTTGCACAAGTGGGAACAGGAAGGAACCAAAATTCTATTTAACAAGCATTTAACATGGCATTTGGACTTCCCTGTTTTGTTATGGACCATCCTTTAAAATCCCAAATCTACCTCCCTATTCAGACATGAATTGTGATCTGGAGATATTTCAGTGGCCAACTGTCCTTCCTGTTGACTCCAGCAGATTTAAATAGATTTTTTGACTAATGCTGCTGTTAATTTCAAATAGACATACATCCTATCTGGTAAATAGCAATTTAAAGAACAACCTAGTGTTATTCTAGTCCCGCTTTCTTAGAACCTGTTCCCTGAGACTGACATTACCCTGTTTTGCCTGCTCCAGTACTTTCTATCCCCATTTTCACTGCTCCCAGGTTATGTCCATGAAACACTTGCTGCACTTTGTTACATGAGAGTGAAGATTGGTGCTTCACTATGCAATGTATGTAATGTATGGAAGCACATGCCTTGACTTTGTTTGGACTTTCAGCCTCTCATGAGTAGAGTTATTGCACACCTGGAGCACAAGCCTTAATCCTTTTTCTTTGGCTTACAGTGGTATGTTGAAGGGCTCAGAGTGGTCCATCCTCCAGCACAGTGCAAGCTTTTAAACCAGGATTTCTGGGGCAACACCAAATCAGGTACTATAATGTAGGAAGGAAGGATGGGCAGGACTGATCACCTTGCAAAATGGAAAGTCCCTTACATGGGAGCAGGAGCTCTCGTTGCAGGCAATGCTTGTTCCCATGAGTAAGCATAAATTACCATTTCTGAGTTTCTGGCACTGGTAAAACTTACTGAGCAGACAGAGAGCCCAGCACAAGGAAGCAGGGAGGCACTGGGTGCACCTGGTTTCACTGAGACTCAAATGGAAGATGTCCAAGGACTCCTGAAGCAGCAAAACCTTCTCCGTAAAGACCAGATGAAGATTTCTTTTGAAATCACAACATGTGTAATTTCTCCATATATGTCAGCTGTTTCTTCTGTTTTATTCATCTAGAAATAACAAAAGGAGATGTCAGAGCTTGTCTGGAGTTAAGTGACAAGTACCATGTGATGGAGGTCAACATTTCTTAACTGTAAAATGAGACAGGCAGCATGCCAGTGAGACCACAAAGCAAAGGAAAATAAATAGCCATTTGTGGTAGCAGCCTAAAACCCCCCAGTTTCATGTCTCCCTTTTATTTACAGTATTGATGTGCTGGAACTGCTGCATGAATCTGGGCCAGTCAAAGAAAGCAGAATTAAACCCCAGAGTTCTTGTTTCTGAACCAAGGTGGCCGTGTTACACAGAGCATCACGTACCCTGTGCTCTGGCCAGTGGGAGCACTGCTGAGCCAGGGCAGAGGTGACTGAAGCCAAGTCCTGGAAGGGAGAGCCATAGGCTTTGCCACTGGCATTGCCCCGACCCTGCTGTGACCTTGGGAAGCCTCTTTGTCCCCATCACCATTATTTCTTTTATCGCCCTCGTGAAGGTGTTAATTGCTTCACCCTTCCAAGGGCTGCTCTTTTAGTAAGCTCCTTTAGTGGCTTCATTCACTCAGCCAGCTGGAAATGCTGGATTTCACTGGTGTTTGTGCCAATGCAGTGGAAGAAGAGAGCCAGCCAACAAATCGAGCACCAAAACCTGCAAGCGCTGGATGGTGTGGAGTGTGCAGCCATCTCCTGCCAAGTGAAGGAAATACTAACATTCTGCTCCCCATCCAAAGCCAGAAAACACTAAGGTAAGAACAAAACATGAATTTAAAGCTTTGCACAACAGCCACCAGGCCATAATGAGATGTATTCTGTGGTTTCTTAGTTATTTTGGACTGTTAGGCCCAGCAGTTCACAGCATGCGGTTTACACATATCAGACTTAGGGCATGTATCTGGAAGAAAGCATTTATAGTGGATAAAGGTGAGCCACTATGTCTCCAAACAGAGCTTCTAGTCTAGTCTAGACTAATCTATTCTTTTGCCTTCTGTGTCCCACCAAAAAGCACACACACATGATCAGATCTCCTTTTTGTCCTTGGAAAAGTTACAGTAGTTACTAAATTACGAACTTCCTCTCCTTTTTCTCTCCTGTTTTTAAACAAACCCACAGGAAAAACAATGGAATTAAGCACAAGGAAAGCTAAATGCTGGGATGGCTACTTCAAAAAAGTTTTGGAAAAATGTTTATTTGTGGATGAAAAGCTAAGTACTCCTACTCATCCCTCTGCACCTGGCATAACAATGTAACCATCACTTTCAGCAAGTGTACGGATTTGAAAAGCGGAACTCCGCAGTGAACTGCCTGTCCCATCTAACAAACTGTGAATAACGAACGGGAAACTGCGGCTGATGCGTCTGGAATCTGTTTTCCCACTTTACTGTGGACTTCTGCATGAGCACATGCTGGTGCTTCACCAGAGCACAAATCTCAAAATGCCATGACACCAGCAGTGACGTGTTTCAAGCCAAATGCACGACTCTCAAGACACAGGTCTGAGACCCACCAACAGAGCACTAGAAACTGCTGTGACAGATCCTCACATCCTCCTGGCACTCACTTTCTTTTATGAGTTACACTCGGAGAAAGACAAGAAGGAGAGAAGACATGCAGTTGTGCTCCTCAGTCTCCCCCACAGTAATTCCTGGAGCTCCTTGTGGAGCTATGTGATAAGGAAGACTACTGGCACTCATTTGAGTTCAGCTAGCAACTATCATTTTATTGTTTTAGGTTTTTGACTTACAAGAAGTGGACACCCGCAGTCCTCTCTGGCCATCACTGAAGGTCTTCAAGAGTCCTGTCTATATCCAGAAAGGGAGACCAGATCCTTAATTCACTTATGAAGAGCTTTGAAAATGGATATATTTGATGCTGTCGAGAAGTGGGAGCCGTGGTAGGGATGCAAAGAAGCCTGGAGGAGAGCTTTAGGAGATTAGAGAAAGATGAATATTTAGATATGTGTATGAACTGAGCAAGAAGCTGTGCAGAAAATTGGCATGATTTAGATGCTGTCAGTGTCTGAGGATATGAAGAAGGAGTAGCAGGTCAAAGTAGCAGTTCATGGATAAGCAAGAGATGTATGAGAGGAACCTAATTGCAGTGGTGTCTGCAGCAAGTGAGAGAATCGATATCACACTTTGCTGAAGAACATGTTTACTCAGAAACAATTAAATGAGAGTGCAGAGCAGCTGTCCCTTCTATATTAGCTCACTGTTGATAGAAACCGCTCACACACCCTTAAAACCTTCTGCTTTCAGCCTTGCCATTCTCTTTAATGAGTGTAATTGACTTGGTCACTATTTCTCAAGGCCACTAACCTCAAGATAACATCACTGGGAGGCAAAACCAAGAATCACTTGGAGGCTGGCTGAGGAGAATATCTGGGCTTTGCATCACTTCTACTCTGAGGGAGCATCTAGTGAACCACACCAACACGTCAGTGAAAGTCAGCCTTACTCAAGAAGGTGGCAGCAGATTTAATTCAGAGGTTGCTTCTGCCTGTGGCATGAGCAGCTTCAGTGTCTCTGGCCAGAGGCCTCTTTCTTTGCTTGTTCTTAGTGTCCACTGTGAAGTGCCTGCTAGTGGCTGTCTCTTGACTAGGTTGCCTTTTCTACTGTATGCCCTTGTAATATTTTTCAGGAAATAGATTCTGAGCACTATCCCCATGAGAATTTGGGGTCTTTTACGTTTGATTTTGCTCTGGGCACAACCTTTCTGGCCATCAATGAACAAGCAGGTTTACACAGGTTTAATGCAAACTCTTAGCACAAAGCAACAGGTTCATTCCAGGAAAGACTTGGCTTGGCATGCAGTTAATAAGGCAACCTCTGAGTAACAGCTGTCCTCTGACTTAAATGCCTAGAATATTTAAAAACCGAAGTTGCTTTCTTTTGAGAGGTGCTAGACAGACAATGTCCCTTAATTTGTCAAAAGATGCTAAATACAGGTCTCAGGGTCTGCACCAAAGACTCCAAATTTGAAAGTGCTGGCTGATACTGTTGTTGTCTCACTGGGTTAGTTCCTGGTGGCCATGACTTAAACTGGGACATGAACCTCTTTTCACTCATCTCAGTCCCTGATATGTCTGGTTCTACAGGCACGTGTAACACAGAGCAGAATTTGCACCACTGAGTGGTGAGGGGAGGTTAACCCTGGCCACAGGTTGTGCTTGCTCATGATGAGTGTCCCTGTCCATGCTCTAAGGTCAAGATAAATTTCAGGTGATTTGAGTTGATCAGCTAACTGTCTCTCATTGAGGGGTAATTCAATCAACTTTGGGCTAGAGCATGCACATGAGCAATTACCACAAATTACATGGAGCAATGACTACTTTGAATCCTCTCTCCTCCTCCAGTGGGTCACTGAAGAGCACACCACAGACCAGGGCTGAATTCTGGCTCTACTGACCCTTGAGCAGCTCCAGTGTGAAAAGCAGTGAATCCAGTCTTGTGAATAAGAACATTAGTCTATTCCCTTCCTAAGTACCTCTCGCTGCTGCTGCTGAGGTTTGGTTACATGGAGATTTCTCACGATTTGTCATGCTGTGCACTTTCAGGACAAGCTTTCTTTGCTCAGTCAGATCTATCTGAAGTTTTCACCTTGTGGCCTTTTATTGGTTGAAATGATGTTTCACTTACAAAGGTGCTGCCAGCCAAATAAGCCTTATTTATCCCCAAATATGACTTTGATAGGAGTAACAGAAAGTCCAGCTCTAGTCTTAGACAACCTTAGGCCAGCTCAGCAGCTGGGACTTGGGTAGGAGCTGTGTGAAGAAGGACATTAATCCACATAAATAACACACTTATATTTTACTTTAAAAAAACCCAACCAAACACCAAAACAACATCAGGAGAGTTTTGTTCCCTCTGTTTCTCCTTCCTATCACCACTGTAAAGTGCTATTGAATCAGACACAAACAACATTTGCTTCCTAACAGGAAGCACTTGTGTGGCCAGGCAGGTTTATATTTAGAATTGGAGTGGTTTAAGATGAGGGATGGGCGCTGCCTCCAAACATTGCCATTACTTCTTTAATGGAATATACAGCTTGCCTCCCTCTTTAAATAGCAGAACAGGCCTCTGTAACCAATTATTAAAGCTTGCAAGCCTTCCTCAGGCCCATAGATGGCATATTCCAACTATTTGTGTTCTGTGAAACCAGCAATGGGCCGGAGAGCAGAACAACCTAAAAGGCAAGATTGAAACTGAAATGTTTCTTCACAGTCAAAAGAGAATAGCAGGTTTTTTTCCCCTGGAATTCAAAGGCAGAGAAGTGAGGAGCTCAGACAAGACTCAGTGAATGCTCACAATGGATTCTCACCATTTACCCTTTGTCTAACTATAGACAAGAAATGCGATGTGATGGCACAAATTGTTTCTGTTTTCCTGAAAACAAAAGCGACTGGAAAATGAGGCACTAAATGCAATGCAGATGGGAACTACAAAAAAAACCACACCAATGAATTTGGGAAGAGCCACAGACTCTCTTCCATGCCTGCTTTATAGTGATCTCAGCACTGCAATGGTCCTCGTCACACTGGTGAAGCTGTTGAAAACTGATCCCTGATCCAGTGTTACACCAGTGAGTGGCCTTCCTGGACAAAAAATGCAACACAAGGGAAAGAAAAAGGACTCAAGTTTGTTCTCTGAGAGAGATATCTGTTAAAAGGCCTGAAGAGGATAAAAGATGTGCAAATGAAGTAGGACCCAGCCGACCCTTCCGGGCCTTTGGTTTTGAGCTTCCTATACCAAAGTCAAATCCAAGAGTTCGAATAAAACTAAAATTGTATCTTCCTCTCCTGTCTCAAATCCATGCAAATTATGCATGCAGATTCTGTATAGAGGGTTAGGTAGCTGGGGACAAATAGTGAAGTAATTTGGGAATTAGTTATGGATGAGTAAGATGATTTGTGTGAAGAGAAGGAAAAGATCTTATTCTCTCAAAGCGTTTTACAAGCAGACCTAATTATTAGCCTGCTGTGACCATTAGTGCTGCATTCTGGTACTGAGAGGCTCACATGCAAACATGGGATAAACCAACCCAGCCTTCAGCAGGAGTAGCCTGGGGTAGAAGGGATAGGGAGGATGCCTAAAGCCGTTCTGATTACCCATATGCCCATCATAGAAGCCAAATTCACGTCTAGCTCAGCAAAATTGATGCTCAAAGATATTATGTATTTCACTGTGCAGTAAGAAGGAATAATGCTTCTTGTCATCACTGGTGGAGCAGTTTTCAGTATCTTCAGATGCATCTCTGCAGCCACAACAGAGTCTATGGCAGGACATGAAGCACTTGTGTGGCCAGGCCAAGTGGCACAGAGAAGGTGCTATCCACGCTGCTCATGGTAGCCACCCCCAGGCAGCCCTGCAAGTTGCATGGGCTGGTTCTATTATGCCCAATGTGGCACCCTGAAAATATGTTTGATTTCAGTGCATCAGAGTGGGGGTTTTAATAGCAGGAGGCTGAAGTTTGCACATTGCATGCACTAACTTGTGGCACAGGGGCCTGAGAGTACAAAATGTTGTGGTGGTGAGTGGGACTAAAACCTGTGTAGTTCCAATGTTGTTCTTTAGAACATGAATCATTTGGTCCTTTAGAAGATGAGCTCCAGACAATGTCCTACAGGAAATCAGAAAACTTGTTAAAAAGGAAACCCAAGAAGCTCAGTATCCCCTGTGCAGTGCAGATGGTTAAAAGTTGCAGACCAGACAACAAAATTGTCTGGCATTTTAAATTTACTCTGACCATTACTTGTTCATAGGTTAGTCAGGCCAGAGTCAAGTAATCTTCTGGCTCCATCCTTGTGAGGAAAATACTGCAGAGATCTGCCTCTACACTTCTTGGAACATACGAGGAACATATCTGCTAGCAGAGAGGGCAGCAGCATCTCATTTTAGCAAATGTGTGCTTGTGTGCTATGCTGAGGAGTCAACCTTTATTGAGGTTTGTCATACTTTCTTTTTTTTGTGTGTGTTGATTTTGGCACCTCTGCACCATAAATAAAAGAAAAACTCATGTTTTACAGACCAAAGTTTGCTGTTGCAGGGTTAAAGGTACCTTTGCAATCCAAACTGCAACCCATGTGCAGCAAAGCTCACCAAAACCTAATAAAATAAACAGTGGATGGAAAAAGTTTATATTGGAAATTATATCAATAACAGAATTAGAAAAGCATGCCGCATGCAAGAGTGCTGAGAATTCATCAGAAATGGTTCTGATGATCCTCAAATAACAAAGGCTTATTCTTCTTTGTTTTTGTAACACATGCTATGGTGAATTTTCCAGTGTCCTTGAAGTCTGCCAAGAATGGGGAAAAGCAAAAGAAAATTAAGGAAAGAGAAAAGAGAGGGGAATGTACTGCAAATATGGGATGACAGAGGACAGAAAAATGTGGAATGAACTTTGATGTGGAGCAGATGTACCCCTGCATTCCACAGGCAAAACCGATGCCGAGGTCACTCTGAAGGTAATGAGGAGAGAAACATCTCCTGTCTCTCTTTAGCTTTAACACAGAACTATTTCAGAAATGGGTAACAGAAACATTTCTAATACCCCTCCATTTCTTTCCCCATGGAAGGAAAGGAGCAAAAAGCAGGCAGTAAGAGAATTACACTCTGCAGCAGCGCTTCTCCAAATTATTTCTGAATTCAGACACTTTGCCAAGTGCCCTATGTTACCCTCAATCTGGGGATATTTGCTCTGTCTCCTGGAGATAAAGCTAGAGAAACATATTTAATGTGGTTGTATGAAAGTGTTCAACTGACATAATATGCAAATACGAAAATGTATCTTCTTATTTTTTATATTGCAATAGCAGAAAATAAGACAAATGCATAAGCAACAGCAAATTACATTATTCAAATATTTCCTCTTTTTCTAATAACATTAGAGATGATCCTTTCAAGCTGTTAACAGCACTCGTGGGGGGGGTTGTGTCACAGATGATTTGATATTCACACTGAATCTAAACCCACGTGGAAAGCTCGTGGTGTTAACATTTCTGTTAATTCGGTCTGGGCAGAGACTGGAGTGCAGTACTGGCCTTACAAGGAATGAATGGCAGAAGCCACACTGACTTCAACAGAACTATTGTTTAACCCTTTGCATTTTTTTTATTAGAAACATCTGACAAAGAAGAAGAGCTGTCAAGAAGACAAGAAGATTTTCCTGGCAGTTTTGCTTCTGGAAGTATACTGAAATATATATATATGTGTGTTATAAGAGATGGACTTACTGTGTGTGCATGTGTGTACATATACACTTATAGGTAACAATGTGATGCTTTGAGATGCCTTTTCCATGGGTCAGAATGAGCATATTTTAAAACTTTCAAAAATTAGTAGTAAGACGTAAAAAACCCCATTGAATTAGATGATTCGAAGAACTAAGTAAGAATCCCAAACTATGCAGAATCAGTTATTTTTTCAAACAGATGCAGTTTTTTCAGAGAATGAGTTGTGTATCATACATTACTCTTTTTTTGTTATTTATATGGTTGAAAGTTAGAAGTGTTTGCAATCTTGTATACAGAAATATTCTTCCCTTTCTCCAGCTTAGTCTCTTCAATGGGAACAAATGAAATGTTCCAGTAATACAGCAAATTTGTGTATGTTTCTTACAAGATTTAATAATTTCTATTGGATGTGTTAAATAAGAGTCAAAATAAACATCAAAACATAAGAGAACAATAAGAATGAGAATAGTTACTGGAAACACATACAGGTGTCAAGAATGCTCCCTACACCTGGGGCTCCAGTGCAATGTGCTGTTGCCTTTCTGCAACCTGGTGCACAAGGAGTCACACAGGACCAGAGGTTTTGCAAACAGGGCACTTGGGCCAGGCTGGGCTCACACAAGAGGATGTTTGAAGAGTCAAGCAGCCAAGGATGAAGAGTCCTGTGAAGAGGGCCACAAGCACTCTTGTATTGGCATACAACACAAAGCATGCAGCACCTTTGGAAACTGCCTCTCACAGGGAGTGGTGGCATGTCCTTCACTTCCATCTGGAACTCCTGATGGTGCCTACAGGCAGGAAAAGAAGTGTGGGACCTTTCACTACCTTTCACTACCTGTGGCTACCCTGTGGTTGTGCTCAGGAGCCCCAGTCAAAAAGCTCAGAGGTCACAAGTGGCCAGTGGCATTTTTTCCCTCGGCTTTTTTACTAGCACCAGCTCCAGGAGACCAGGAGAGAAGTTATGGGTGAATCTGCACAGATGCAACTGAAAAGATCCCTGCATCAATGGGAGATACTGCGCTGGGACAGTGGGCTGTAATGGGGAAGTTCTCAGAAGACCTGGGGAGGAGGTCACCGTGGAAGTCCTTGGAGCCACCTATTTGGAAGGAGGTATTGAGAAAACATGAATTAACACAGTCCTTTTTGGTTCTGGGCACATAGGTCTTGTTGGATGAGTGCACAGACATCCACCAGGCTTTTGCAGCCTGCTCCGGACAATATTCCCTGCACAGGAGCACACAGGGGAAGCAGGATTAGGCCTCAGAACATCAGTTAAGGATTAAGCTGAAACAAAACCTGCCCTGTGGCAGTAAGCAAAGTATGATGTTTTATTTCACACGTGCTGGGGTATGCTCAGAAAAGGGCTCTTTGGAGTCCCCAGTGGCCAAATGAAGTTGATTGAAGTGCAAAAAAAAAGGGTGAGTGTAAAAAAAGCCCTGAAAGCAAAGTAATTGCTTCCAGATGTTTTAAAATTGCCTTCAGAAATGAACAGTCAAATCCTACATGAGCAAGACACAATAACAGAGGCAGGGAGAGGCAGGGATATTTATGAAGAGCACCATAGAGGGCACCTCTCCTTTCAGCAGGGACATAAAAGACTTAGCAGCCAACACCACCCACAAGTCCGTGTTTTGGATGGTGGCCTGCTATGGACTTTCAGACTGGCAGCCAGCTAAGTGGAAGGGATTGACATGCTAATTACAAATGAACACAGCCACAACAAGTGTTGTTGGCCACAAGTTTTTCAGGCCTTAATTAAACGTGATAAGACACACAAAGCCTTGGTTTATCGAACTGTCAGCATGAGGCCGCTGCCTGTCATTCATCTTTGTGTGTGGTCTTATGACAAGCAGGAAGGTAAACTTAGAAACTATTATTATGAACTGTTAGGTCTCCTCTAACCTTACTTCAAAATAAAGATTTTCTTATGAAGTCCATCCACATATACATTTTTTTAAACTCTAAAACCCCCACATCTGCCTTGTACTTTAAACTCTTACAGGTCAGGGCAAGCCATCTTCCACCTCCCGCCATTTGGAACCAGATCCCAGTCTCAGGTACCAGAGTACCTCCGCTGTGCCTTTAGTCACACATTCAGTGTAAAGGACTGAATTGCCCAACAGTATGTATAAAAAAAAGCCCTAGAAGCAGTTCAATTTACTAAAGACGATTTTTGAGGAAGAGTGCCCCCACTCACATCATACTTGAGCCTGAACTGGATACCGGAGAGTACTGTCTTAATGTCCACTGTCCAAATGCAATTAAACAGAGCTGTTTTTCAAGAAAGCTGCACCCACTACAAATGAACAGTTTAAAACATTAATCCATATCTGTACCAGCTGGTACCATACTGACTTACATGCAGTATGTAAATGAATGAATGGAGTATTGAAGGAAATCAGAGAAAAGATATGGCTGCGGGAAAAATATAATATATAGATTTTTTTAAATGACATTTACACAATCAGGTTTTTTGTGTTGTGTTTGTTGGGTTTGGTTTGTTTGGGTTTCTTTAATTAAGTGCTGTATCTATGTATTCTTCAGCTTAAAAGACAAGCAGAAAACTGGGGGCAGCATAGGTGAATATGGTTTCTGTACAGGAATCAATGTGATTGGAGCTCAGCTAGCTCTTCCATGCTGAAGTGGGGCTGGAGGGGTAATCTGTCTCCCTCTGGGATAGGTGTTTGTAATGAAGACACCATGTTTCATCAGCACGCAGCAAAAAGAAAAGGTGCTTTGTTCTCTGTGGTTCCAACAGGTGGCTGAGGAAAGGATTAAAGGGATTAAACCAAGCTGAACTGCCGGAGGAATTGTCTCTGAGGATGGACCATGCACTTGCCCACCCTGGAGCTCAGCAGCAGGTTCCTCTGCCCAGTGGGGAACTCCCTGAGCACACGTGCAGCAGTGAGGGGAAGAGGAGTGTGGAAGACACACAACATCTCCAAGCTCATGCTCTCCATTTTCTCTGAACTGTTCCCTTTTAGCTCACACCCCAAAGTTGGTGTGAGGATGTTTCCTGGTACTGCACTCACATATTGGCATGGTGCAACTGAACCTCTGGAAGATGCAGCAGAGGAGATCTGCAGAAAGGCGAACAGAGTGGAGGAGCTGCTCCAAGAACTCCTTCATTGTCCTCGCAGATCCAGGTCTCTGCCATTCTGTCCACTTTAGGGCCATTACTTCTGATACAGGTTATGTACAAGATAGTCTAGGTCTGGTTTTGTAGCATGCTGCCTCTCTTATAACAACATGAATGACTATTCCAAATGATGAAGTTAAAATGTAGAGCCTGGTCGTGCCAGGCAGCTTTTTCCCGAAAGCTCAGAAAATTACTTTTTCCTCCACCTGTCAATTCAGTCTTTGCTCTGAGTGGGGAAATAGGACTTATGTTTAAGTAACTTACATTTTTATGTAATATCTTAAGCAAAATGAATTTTTTCTAAACGTCTTTATGACAAAATTACTACAATTTATTATTAAGACAAGTAAAGATCATGGCCCAGCTTCTCTTTTAATGGCTACAAATTCATTAAGATAATGAATCTAAATTTGTTGACATCATCTGTATCACTTTGTAAAGGATCCTTACATCTGACATGTCAAGGCGCATTCAGGACATGTCCATCACACTAAATTCACAGCTACACTGTTGGTATCTGCCCAGCGCCGAGTATGGTGCTTCCTGACGAGACTGACAGGTGACCAAGTTCGGCAGGAGTTGCCCTCATGCTTGGCTAATGATACTTCTGGTGCTCTACAAAAGCCAAACCCTCCAGGGTAAGAGACTCCCGATTCCTAGAAGGTGGTTTTTCTGCCTGGGAAAAAGTTGTAGCCCGGGACTAGCTTGGTCTGTGGCACTGTGTGCTCATGCTGAGGATAAGATGCCTTGGTTTTGGGCAGCCCTAGCCCAGTCATCACCTAGAGAGCAGCCCAGCCTCTTCTTTCTGGCAGTCTGATGATGCTGGCATTACATCCCCTACTGAGCAAGGGGAGCAATACCAGACATCAGTTTCCACTCCCCATCTTTAAAGTTTCATGTCTTCCTGTCACCAGATTCCTCTCTGTACCTTTCACTGATCAGGAAGACACAGGTTTCAGGCTCACAGCCCACAGGTTGTCTCTGGCTCTCAAGTCCCAGCCCTTTACACCTGCTCCCCATCTCATCACAAGGCACTGAATGTACTTACTTGGCCCTGGGCATTTGTGGTCAGTTGTGGTGTGGAAGGGGAATGACTCAGCCCCTTTGTCTCAGGGAGGAGGACTTCTGCTCCAGGGAGGCTCATGCTGAACAGATAAGTAGAATTTCCAAGTGAAAGAAGCTCATTGTGTTACCTGATTTAGCAGAGTAGCTGACATCAGACAAAAACAAGAGGACCCCAAAGACTAACAGACACCATCCTCTCTAGTGGAATTGAGGTTGATTCCAGGCTTTTCTGTATACCTTGCCCTCTGGCAGTCTGTCAATACTCCTAAGCACAGCAAATTCAGCTCCATCATGATCTGCTTTCAGACACGCTCAGGGATACCCCAGAGATTGACAGCCTCTGCATTTCTCTATTTTCCCCCACATGTATTAACACAGCCTGTGACTGTCATGTGTTTTCCATCTAGGTTTCTGTTATATCAAAAAAAATCATGCCAGAAGCAACCACTTCATTGGCCTTTGCCTCCCTGTTATGCTGCAGGCAAAGTGCCTGGGATCCTTCCCTCTGGAGCCAAAGGCTTTAACCTTCTCCCATCAGCAGCTGGCATTAAAGCCATTGTGTCTCTGCAGCAGTTGTCTAACAGAAAGAAAGCAGGACTGAAAATTCCCTGTAACTGAGCTTGCTCCCGCCTCTTTGATGAGTTATTTAATCCTTGTGATACAACTTCTCCCTCTCTCAAAGAAAATGTTGCTGTTTTAAACAGTTCTTGCTGCACTGTTAAAAGCAGCATTTGAAAGCAGAGGCCATGGATGCACAGCTGGACTTCCCCTTTAATTGTTCAGAGCTTATTTCATGGGTCATCTATGCTTGGACAGTCTCATGCCTTCACAGGCACTTGGGAGAGGCAGGACTGATAGCAAGAGGAAGGGCAAAACTTAATATTTCTACAAAGCACATAAACACTTCATTTTCCCTGTCTGAACAGCTCTCCTGACGTCAATGGGAACGAAAACTAGAGCACAGTTAAATACAAATCTTGCATGTTTGCAGGATTCAGATCTTAAGCAAGCGATGGCTGCTCCACCTAGAAGGAATTATTTGTGTTAGTCTTTCAGGGAAGGCAGGCAGAATTGAGCAATACCAGATAAAGGTTTTGTGCAGTGAGACACAAGCCATTATCAGCACAGAATTAACTGGGAAAGTGAAAAAGATCACAGTGATTTTTCTAGACTCAGGACTGACCAAATTTCTATGAATCCTGCACAACAACTCTTCTGACAGATTAATTAGTGTGAAGATGTCTGCACAAACCATAGAATATTGATAAAACGAAGACATTCCCCATAAAAGAAGTGAAACTCACTCTTTCTCTTTAGAATAATTTGTCTCTCAGATGCAGAGCCCCCTGTGCATCAGTCCTGTTAGTCCTTCTGTTGTAATCTAATATCTTTATTGTGCTCTCCAGATTCTTCTCTTCCATTCTCTGCAAGGGGTACAGTGTACAAGAGCAGAAAGAATTCCCACCAACCCCCTGGTTGATCAGAATGCTTTTTCACCATAAACAACATAAAAGAAGGATCACAGGGCAACATACTTTCAAAAGGAAAAATAAAACAAACCCCCAAACCTCACATAGATTCACTTTTCATAGGGGTGCTTCCATTGTTTGGAGTTTGAAGATTAGCACACACTTAGGTGCCACAACCACATGCAAACTGAATTTTTCAAGGAACTTTCCCGTTCTAGAACTGTGCCCTAATGTTTTCATAAAATACCTTATTACACAGTGTGGAGAAAATATAAAAGATGATAGAAGCATACAATATATAACGTAAACCTCCATTCTTTCCAACACCTACTATTTACTCAGGTAGATGGTCCCAATTAGTTATCTGGGAGAGGTGAGCAAGGGAAGAAGGTATATAACCAAGGAAAGGGGAAAGGTCTGCCAGAAAATACTTTTTCTCATCCCTGCAATGAACACACATAACACTAAGAAAATCTCCTAAGGAAAGGAGATTTTTTAACTCCTAAAGACAGTAAAGAGTAACTCTGCAAAAAAAACCCAGGGAGACAAACAGCATGACTTCCAGCTGTTCAGTGCCTTCACCAATCTTTGAGACAGTGGTAAAGACAGAAAAGCCTTTTCACAAGGCAGCAGAACAAGGTCATTCTGCTTTAACCTAAGAGAATTGCTGATCTCCTGATGACAGTAAATCAAGAGCAGAAAAGAATAATTAGAAGGGTCATTCCTGCAAGCTTTGCTGTTTGCTATCACTGTCCAAATTTGTAATGTGACATAGATGAGGACACCCGATGTCCTCCTGCTGCTTTGAGGTCAACAGCCTTTAATCACCAGCAGCTGCATCTGGACCTGTTCTGATGGTTAATCCCTGAACTCCTTGAGAGGTCCATGTTATCCAGTTAATCTGTTTTGAACTTCATCCCTTGCAGGTGAGTAGAAGCCTTGCTTTTGCAGAAAAAGCTCTTATCTAGAACCATTCTTTCATTTCTTGGATATTTTTCCTGTCCCCCAGGTGCAAAATACCCTGGGCACGGCTCCTGCCAGCCCTTTATTCTAGTCCAGGTTTATTCTACTCTCCATATGCTCCTGTGGCACTGCATATTGATCAGCTGTTTCCTGGTAACAACTGTGTTTTCTTATTCACATCAGCTGTGCTTTGCAGTTTGAAATGCCTTGTTTTCAGTGTACAAACATGAGAAACAACAGCACAAATACAACGTTGTCAGCAGTTAGACTGGCATGATTAAAGTATACCCCTAGGCTTGAATATTGGTTGGCAAAGGCTGAGTTTTCAGCCTCAGCCTTAAATACTAAGGAAAACTGCATCATCTGTGTGCCACTGGAAGCCTTATTACACATCTCCTACACATTTGTCACAGCAAGACCCTTATCTCTAGGTTACAGTCAAGAAATAAAATTAAGAGGTTTAGTGACTTCTAGACCAGCAATATTCAGCTGATATTCCCATGTGGCATTTGCAGCCTCACCAAGGAGTCCCTTAGAAAGTGGTGTATTCCAGCCTGCCATCCTTCCCAGGAGTGCCTCGAGACCAGGCTGGCTTTCCCAGCAGCTGTCCTGGCCATGAGTGTGAGCAGTCAGTCAAGCAAGCCTAGATCCCTACTGCTTTTTCTGTTTGTGTCTGGTTTAAAATATTTGTCTTTAAAAGGCATACTGGAAGCTTCTTTACCCAGCTGACACCAGTTACTCACACTTAGGTGAGTTAGTTAAACATTCACATCAGCATTAAGGCAACAACAACATTATAATCTGCTTGTTTATCAGTATGCCTCATTAAAAGTAGGCAAATAATTATTTCCAAGGGTGTATTGCAGTCATTTACATACAAGGTGTGTTAATGCTGCCAGAGAGAGCTTACATGGACCAGGGAAAGGAGCTGTCTGGAAGCCACACTGAGCCTGAGCAGGGTAACCAGGTTACACAGCAAGCCTATGCTTATCAGCAAGGATGCATTTGCTTCTGCTCAGGTGCCAGGGCAAACAGCCCGGCAAAGGCCTCACAGGCATCTGCCTCACTTGCTTCAGGGAGGTTGCTTGGCTTGCTTGGTGAGTTTTGACATGTGTATGCTGTTCTTGAAGGCTACCTGGCTGAGAGGAACCTAAATAGTACTGAATGCAAATTATCTCCTTTAAATACCATTCTTGTCATCCTTCCTTGAGAGGACTCAGAAACCTGAAGCAGCACACGAAGTCTGTGAAACTGCCCAGAATACTGAAGTTAGGAAAGCAATGCTGGCTTCGTTAGCTTTCTCTGTGGATTCATAGCTAAGCAAATAGCTTAGAACACAGCCCAGGGAATTGGTGCCCTGCCCTATTGAAGCCCATGTACTCTAGGAGTGAAGCTATGGACAAGTATGGAAACCTGTTACAGAGTCTCTTCTTATTGAGATACCAACTTTTTGCTATGAATACCACGTCTACCTCCTCATGGCTGCATGCGATTTTCCCCACGCTGTGGTCAGCCAGATGCTGACAGTACCTACCACAGTCATCATCGGGCTTCAACAAGTGTGGTAAGTCTGGTAGGAAGAGGTTAAGAGAAAAAGTCCTCCCAGCCACACAATTATTTCTGTGCACGCACAGTGCCTGGCACGGCAGTGACCCTGATCTAATTTGGGCTCCCTGTGGCAATACTTTTAAATGTCATTACTCTCAAAATAAGGATGTTGATGTTTAATGAACAAATGATCCCAGGAAAAATAGGATAGTAAATTTTATAAGGTAAGGGAAAGCTTTAAGGGAACAAGCCTGACATGAGTGTTTCTTTAGGGCAGAGGGTACTGGGACCTGCTGGGGTCCCGTGTGTCTGGTTTGTTTCTGCTCAGGCAGGTTTTAACAACTGCCCAATAAACACGCATCTCAAGAGGATTTGCCTTTTTATGATCTTCACTTGAAATGAAGGACTTAGAGGAGAAAGAGATCCTGATGCCAAAAGGAAAGGGCCACCCACTCTGCAATGGGCCATCGGTACAGTAGGCTGAGTGAGGACCACTCCAGCCTGCAAATGAGCTGCTGTCTATCCCAGTGGTGGCAGGATACATTCTTTGCTTAAAAATTTTAGTGGTGCTTTCTGTGATGAGAAAACATATCTAGACAGAAACAGATTAAAATCCTTTTCTTATGTTGCACTGTACACTGCAATGATTATATGAGGATAACTTTGAATAACTAGTCCCCTGGGACCATGATACTATGTTATCCAAATCCTGTCTTTAATCCAGCCTCCAAATGCACAGAAACAATTCCAGTCAGGCTAAACACAGTGAAAGGATGCTTTTCATCTACATGTCATCACTTAGTCTTGATATATTTTGTAGCTATTTAATGCTTTGCACACTTTCTTTCAAAATGCTGGATGTGCTTATCCCTCTCCAGGCAGCTTTCCAGCCACTCTTTCCCAAGCCTGTAGCATTGCATGGGGTTGTTGTAAGGCAAGTGCAGGACTTGTGTGTGTCTCCGTGGTGTAGACCATTTCTGCTTGGATTGTAGGTGCTTCATTCTGCTCCTCATCTTTGTCTTCCAGCTCAGGGGGCTGTGTACCCCTAGGACAACTGCTCTTACTGTTAAACACTGGGGTAAAGGAGGCATTAAGTACCTCTGGAGTTAAATCCAGTTTGTGGCCAGTCACAAGGGGTGTCCCCAAAGGCTCTGCATTAGGGCCAGTCCTTTATAATATATCTATTGATGACCTGACGAGATCAGGCACATACTCAGTCATTTTGCAGATGACACCAAGTTGGGCAGGAGTGTTGATCTGCTGGAGGGCAGGAAGGCTCAGCAGAGGGATCTGGACAGGCTGGATCAGTGGGCTGAGGCCAACTGTGTGAGGTTCAACAAGGTCAGGTGCTGGGTCCTGCCCTTGGGTCACAACAACCCCAGGCAGCCCTACAGGCTGGGGGCAGAGTGCCTGGAAAGCTGCCAGTGGAAAAGGACCTGGGGTGCTGACTGGCAGTGGCTGAACATGAGCTGGAGAGTGCCCAGGTGGCCAAGGAGGCCAATGGCATCCTGGCCTGTAGCAGGAACAGTGTGGCCAGCAGGACCAGAGGAAGGATAATCCTGCTGTACTCAGTACTGGTGAGGCCTCACCTCAAAGCCTGTGTTCTCTTTTGGGCCCCTAACAAGAAAAAGAACATTGAGGTGCTAGAGTGTGTCCAGAGAAGGGCAACAGGGCTGGTGAAGGATCTGAATCACAAGTCTTATGAGGAACAGCTGAGGGAGCTGGGGGTGTTTATCCTGGAGAAAAAGAGGCTCAGGAGCAGTACTTTTTTGCTTTCTGCAATTACCCAACGGGAGGTTGAAGCAGGTGGGGGTTGGTCTTTTTCCCCAGGTAACGAGTGCCAGGACAAGAGAAAATGCTCTCAGGTTGCACTAGGGGAGGTTTAGACTGGATATTAGGAAAAATTTCTTCACTGGAGGGATGGTCAGCCATTGGAACTGGCTGCCCAGGCAAGTGGTGGAGTCACTATCCCTGGAGGTGTTTAAAAAACATGCAGATGCGGCACTTGAGGATATGGTTTAGTGGTGGATTTGGCAGTGCTGGGTTAATGGTTGGACTCAATGATCATAAAGCTCTTTTCCAACCTAAAAGATTCTATGGCCCTATGTCATACTGTGGAATGCTGTCTCAAAAAATTTTTGCAAGGCTTTTTGCAAACTTCTCCTCTACCAGCTCACCTCTGGGAGTCATGATAACCAGCAGCTGGGGGGCACACAGTATTTGCAAATTCTTAGTACAGAATTTCCCCTGAATTATAAAGCTCAAAACATACTTTGTGATTTGGTTTTTTCTTCTGGCCACAGCCTGGCAACAGTGACCAAACAAGGCTTTAAGAACTCAGGGCAGGGATGTCTTTCCTCAGGTGTCTTTATTCAGAAGCTGGCACAACAAGGTTTTCAGGTGTAATTTAGTAGTTACTTGTTACTAATAATTACCACCTGTGCACTAATCATTATGTAGGATAACTTTAACAGCTGGTTGGTCCAAAGGTGCTGTTAATGCCAGGCACTCTGTTTACTCAGGGACTCTACCTAGCACCCCTGTGGAGCTCCCAGCCCACGTGGCTGGTGGATGCACGCTGGCTAGTCCTGCAGCTGGGGAGAAGCTATGTCAAAGCCTTCTTTCCCTGCCAACAGCAGAAATTGGCTGCTGGAGCAGGCTGGACCAGACTCAGTGGCAGCCAGCTATTCCCAGCTTTGCAGTGGCTCCACAGTTCCAAACCATCGAAATTAAATGTCAGTCTGACTGAGTTGCTTACACCAGAAATGTTAAATTACAGTGTAAAGCAAACCTCCAGAAGACTTTAATTGCTTAGAGGGTAATTTTACTGTCTCTGGCATCCCACGCATGCTTCCATCATGGTTTTCCTAATAAGACATCCCTGTTGTTTTTTGTTTGATTGAAAGCGTACATGCAACCTCCAAATAAAATAAATATGCACATGCTTGGCTACTATACAGAAATTCTGGCATTTAATCTGTGCATCTATGTTAATATATATGCTTATACATGGCCACTATGTGTAGCAATGTGTGACTGATACATGTTGCCCCCAGAAATTTGGGATTACCTGATTCTAGTTACAACTGCATTTTGGATTCCTGTCTGTGAAGCACTGTTGCACACCAAAGCCGTTACCAGCACAAATGTCCCCTTGGTGCACAGGGCTTCAAGTCAGAGGCAAGGTGCTCTCAGCCCAAACTGTACCTGCTGGAAAGTGTTCCTGAGCCAGGCAAGGCTGGCAAACCTGCAGGTTGTGGCTCTGTCCTCATACCAATGTGAGCAGAAATATTAATCTGTTTTAGTAAAACAGACTGAATAAGATAGGTAAGAAACCATGAAAAATTCTGGAGCGCATGATTTATTTTGACACCACAGTAGGAGTAAAGCACATCTGGACTTTTCCACATGTGTTCCCAGACTACTGATTAGGAGTTCATCTACAGTGATGCTTAAGGGTCTTCTGTAAAATATTTACTCGGAGTTTGATCAGTTATGAGCGACTGGAAGGTATTAACATGGCATTTGGAGCATTGAGTGAACACTCTAGCCCCAGTCAGAAAAGAGCTTAAGGCTCGTGCCACTGAGCTGTGATCTCTGGCCAACCTGATAAAAGGTTTTTAACTTGTGTTGTGCCCAAGAGTTGCTGAGCAGCCTCGGAGCTGGGGATGTAGCACTAAGGCTGCTGCTGTGCCCCATTGATTCCCCATCACCCACAACCCCTTCGAGTGCCCACGCACCTCCCTTCCCTGTCAGGCAAGTGGTGTTTGGGAGTGCTCTGGGCAAGAGCTTTGAGGGAAGCAGGATAAGCAGGTTAAAACAAAAAGCCTTGATAATCCTTCTCAAGCTCTCTATTGGTTTAACACTGGCTCCCAGTGTTCATGCAGGGTGGGACAGGAGCAATGAAAGCCTCCTGATCAAGACCCAATTCTTCTCCTGCTGTAATTACCTGAACAAATCTCCTGGCTTTCACTGCTTCTTTTTCCTTGGTTATGAATAAAACAGATCCTTGTTATGGATGCTAAGCATAACTGCCATAAACACAGTTTTGTTATCCTTCAGCATCATTCACAAATAGGAAACAAAGTGCCTATTCTTACAGGAGAGAAGCACAGAAAAATAAAGGAGGGGGATGAGAAGGGACTCTCTGTGTCCTTGGAAATTAGGCTGAGAATGGAATACAGGGATTCCCTTACTGGTGGGAGACTGGCATGTTAGACTGACATGAAGGAAGAGCCTTACTTGGCAGAGGCTGGGCCCTGTGAGATTCCAGCTTTGTGCTAATTCCGGGTCTGGCTGGGAGATGTTCAGCCAGGTGCCATGGGATGGAGGTACAAATGTCAACTGGCACTGTCGTCAAAATCATACAAGCATCACCCCTGGACAGAAACCTTCCTATGTTCCTATTAGCAAATAAGTGCATGGTGCTGGTGAAATAAAGGTTAGGACAAGCTTAAGCTGATACTTAGAAGATGTTATGGGCCATATCCTCCTTGGAAAGAGCTGCACTCTGCTTTTCTATATTCAAAGAAAAACCCAGAAAAAAAATCCTTGGAAAGTTATGGAAAGCTCTATGAGCCCTACAGGCCAGAAGTCTGAATAAAGTTAAATATACTGCATTTAAGCATAATTGCAGATCATAAAGGGATGCCTGTGCAGCCCACTGCAGATACAGCAACAAAGAGAAAATGTCCCAGAGTCTGTGCACACCAGCCTGAGTGCTGTGGGTATACGTTCTGCAGGTAGCATTTTCAGGCCATCTTCCTCCATGTTGCTCTGTGTGTTCACTTTGGCAAACCCTCTAATTTGTACATGAAATGGCCATTTCCTTGAATGCCATGAGGCAATTGAATCTAATATTCTAATTTGTAGTTTCAGATGCTTGTTTGCATCAGGAGTCATGTCTGTGGGCAAGGGGGCTCAACCATGCAAGCACAGAGCGCTGCGCATCTGGACTGTGGGATTTGAGAAGCACCAGCAAAACAACAAACCTCATGACAAGGCTTCAGAAAATAGAGTGCCTTTTAAATGGCAATATTAGTAATAGAAAAAATAAAGGGAAGGAAACAGAAGTAATTTAATTCAAGTGGATTTTCAAATATAATGTAGTTAATTTATAGTTAATATCATTTAATGTTAATTTTAATTAGCTCACATCTGTTGCAGATATCCACAGGACTGATTTAACTTGTGAACTGGGGCTGCTTTTCCTTGCAGGTGTTTACATCAATTACAAAATCCTACCACACTATGCTACACACATAGTTGCTTCCTTTGGAAAGGAGCAGGGAGAGGATGAACTATGCACAATGGTTGCAGTGCTGAATGTACAGCAAAAAAGACTTAGAGATTCTGTGCTGACAAGAGAACAGTTCTGACATAAACAAGATAGAGCCTACCCAGAGCTATAATTTGTCTTAATATTGACCCATGCAAAATTTTCTGTAGAAATGAAGATGTGAAAATACTCCTGGAAGTTCTGGCTGAAATTTAGAAGACCATTGACCACTGGTCTCTGTTCCTTCATTTCTTGTATGCTTGTGACTGTCTGAAGTCTGCTTTTCACATTGGTTTGTGGTAAGAGAATTTTAAGACTGTGAAATAATCTCCACTGGAAAATTACACTCAAAACTCAAAGAAGAACTCAAAAAAGGGAGACTAAGATGATTTTTTGAAACCAGTTTAGATTTTTCAAAGCTGATGTTCTGCATTGTGATGATTTTATATGGATGTAGTATTGCAATTTACAGGAGTGTTAGAAGAACTGAGATCTGGATGCAGTGAGTACCCTTAATACAACTCTCAAATGGAATGTGCAGCAATTTAAATTAATGAATCACTTATTTCCTGCTCTTTCAAAGAACTCCCTTTACTGCAGTAAGACTCACAGAAACACATGGACACATGCCAGCTTACGTAGTGGTGTGGCCTAAAAGTCTCTAATAGGACTGTAAAACTAAACAAGAACAAATATCTGATTCACTTGTACCAGTGATGGGCTTTGTTATCTCTGCAGCCAAGTGCTGCATTTCATATGCACTCCTATTTCAAAGCAGGGCACCTACGGCAGACTTACATGGCCCTTAGAGGGAAGGCTTTGGCATTTAAGAGATTTCCATTTCTCCCTAGACTGAAATCTATGCCTGACAGACTCATGGGCTAAATTAATTCCTTAAGCCTTTGGCCCAGTGATAAAACTTATCTGAAGCAGAAAATGGAAATGTACAGTGTGCTTTATAGAGCTGATCAAAGATCCCGCAGAAAGTGCTGAAGCAATCAGAAATGAACGATCTGCTCCCATGGATAGGAAAAGTGGATGTTTTAATTGCATCAGTTATTCACCACCAATTATTTGTGAGAAGTCTTTTATGTCTGGGTGGTTGGGGAGCCTATCTATGTGTGTTAAAATCAGCTGAGTTTCCTATTATTTTTCTGTGAGCATCAAGTTAGCTGTGCTGATGGTTCAAATCAGAGATGGAAGAGCCTGCCAAAGTTTGGAGGTGGCAGCTACTGTGTGTCTCCTTCCCTACTGAAACTCCAAAGAAATTACCAGTGTGCTAGAACACTGATCCTTACTGAGGTGGTCTTTAAAAAAAGGAAAAACAGACAATCTCCTGAAGGAGACAATGTGCAGACATGTACTGTATTTTAACATACTAACACATTACTATGCAGCAGAAGATAACACACACAAGCAATTTCTTTTTTTTATTCTTCCACTAAGGTAAGAAACATCTTTGTCACTGACTAATGCATCAGCCTTTTCACATCCATTTCTACCCCTACATGATGTGGTTTTGGGGACCTGTGCTTTTGTTAAACCGTTCATTGCTGCTGAAGAAAAGCAGCGCCCGCCAAGTTAACAGGAAGGGAGCTCATCTCTCCTCAGTGCTTCTCCACCCTGTGGGGATCCCTGTGTAGTTCCTATGCTGCTGCATGGCTTTAAATTGCTCAGGAGGGGAGCTCATAGTCCAGGTTATTGCATTTGTGGCGCCCCTTAAAGACGTGAGGCTGAATTTCTTCTTAGTTAACATTAATGGGCTTGCATGTGTTGACATGAGGACAAGGTTTGACCTGGGAAACATCCAAGTAGCTGCCTGAAAGGGTGAATGTTGGTTGATCAATCAGCCAGCTCAATGGCACCGTTGGCCATCAAGCCAACCTGAGATACTTATGTGACATCTGGGAAAAGCCCCTGCTTGGTGGCTGCTGTCACTGGCAGGGACCGTCTGCACCATTTCATGTGGAGCTGATTCCTAACAGCACATCCTACCTTGTGAAACAGCCTGGACAGACCCGGTATCTCCAGAAAAACCAATACATCCTTTTCCCAAGCTGTTTCCTGAAATAACCTGTATTTCCTGCAATGCTGCTCTCAGCCTGCTGTGGCTGGCATGAAGAGCTGTTATCACAGTAACCCAGGTCTGAACCCCAAATCCCCCCAAGACACAGTTGCCACGCAGTGATTTAAGACTCCTTAAGCAGAGCAGGAAGAGATCAGAAAAACAAGGAAAGCCTATTTGCAAAGCTCAAGAAAGACATTGTGTAGCTGGGGCAGGAAAAGCAACAGCTGTGCAGCATCCGGAGGCACTGCCAGGCACAGGCACAGGACAAGTAAAGCGATAAAAAGTTCCAAGAGCAGAGGAGCTCTGAACCTCTGCAAAGGCTTTAAGGCTTGTCAGCCCTGCTAGTTCCCCTGACCAAGGGATGCCCTTCCAACACAGTGGGATGATCCAGGGAGGGAGGCTATATATAACAGCTCTGCCTCAGTGCTGCCTATTGTCACTAAAACTTCACCACAAAGTTATGAGACTTTGTCTCAGTTTCTGCTTCCTTCCCAAATTTATCACTTTGGGAGAATTACTGATACTGTCCTGTGCCAAAGTGATACATGTTCCTGTGTGTTTGCTATGGCATTAGAACTGAATTGTAACAATATTTTTTTATTATTAAAAGCTAGTTGGATTTGATGATCTGAAAGGTCTTTTCCAACCTAAATTATTCTATGATGAAATGGCAAAAATTGGCATCAACAAATACATTTGTTGTGAATGTATTTTTTGCTGCTTTTTTAATGGAAAAAAATGAATTGCAGGGAAAAGCTTGAAGTTCAAGAAAGGATAAATATCATCCTACTGATGTGAGTTGTCCCTTTCCTTTGAAAGATTTTGGTGCTGGGCCATCAGTTGTGTAGTTCTGGTGCTCCTCTGTAAGGTACTGGATGTAAGGAAGTGTACTAGGGAAAAGCTGTGTGACAGATGCCAGAGACTTTTGGCTCCTCAGCTACCTGCTCCACAGCATCTTTCCAGGCAGCCCTTGGGGACTCTGTACCTTGGGATGAGGCATTTTGCATCTTCCTTTCCAAACTCCCTCCAGCTGAGAGGCAATGCCTTCCCCACTCTTGGGGCATTTTCCCTGGATTGCTTTGAAATGCCAGAGGTACATGGAATTTCCTCAGCTTGTGTGCTGCAGCTCCTCACACATAGCTTTTGGGGGTCTCATGTGGCCAGGAGCAGCCTCAGCAATGTGGTTCCCTGTGGCTGAGCCCAAGCAATGTCCACTCCTGCTTCCAAATGCCCAGCAGGATCAGGAGGACTCTTAAAAACTAGAAATGTGGCCAACAATATATATATTTAAGGTTGCAAAAGAGGACACTCCCAGCACCAGCAACCTCAAAGGCAGTGGAAAGAAGTTGAGGGGAAAGTCTCAGGTATCTGTCAGGACTGTGCTTGATGCCATCCCTCATGCCCTTCTCTGTGTGGACTGAAAAGCCGTACAGCTCCCTGCTTCATTGAGCTCAAGCTCTGACAGGAGCCTGGTGAGATTTTAACTAACAACCCAGCAGCTCCAAGACATCTCCTCAGTACAGGGGAAGAGCTGCAGTTCTTGACAGAGGTGACTAAAGGTGTGAATTTAGGGACAGGATGAATGTTTGATGACAGCACGGCATATCCCTCTGCCTTAAACTGGCATACTCTCACCTTTCTTTCCTTCTTTCCACCTACCTGACTGGATTTCCCTGTCTCCCAGAGCAGTGAATCAAGGAAGAGCAAAGCTTGTGGATGTGACAGCCAAGGTGATTCAGAAACAGAGGACAGGATAGAAAGAGTCCCACAGGTTCCTTTAAAAAGGAAAAGCAAGGCAAAGGTGCAGGGGCGTAATAAGAGAAGGAAAAACTAGACATTTTACAGTTTTAAAGCCAGCTGCTTGATCTGGTGTGGCCTGATTCATAAGCACTGAACGCCAAGTGTTGGCAGTAGCACTTCTGGATTCCATCAGCCAAAGAGTAGAAATGATGGCCAGAGCAAACATATGCTAAATTTCATAGTCATCAAGTCAGAAGGCAGAACATGCATGAAAATTTATTGGAACCTAAAAATAACACCTACAACTTTTAGCATCAGGCAATTTCAAGTTCTTTAAAACACATCTTTCTGAATGTTGTTAATGCTAAGCCCATAGAATCTTCCATTGTTTAGATGTGAAAAGAAATCCTTACTGAAAAGACAGAGCTGTATTAGACAGAGATGGTTAAAGAAATTCTAGAATGAGTCTTGTCATCTTGTTATTGTATCAATCATTTAAGGTCTTTGTAATATGCCACCCATATTAGCATTTTATGCCTTATGATAAAGTATAGATAGGAAGTATCTCTTGATTTGTTTAGAACCTCCTGCACAGCCTAAACTCAAGCAGATCACTTTCAGCTTAGTGACCCAGACTCACGTCCATGCTCCTGTGCACATTAACTCATCAGGAAGGTGGAAACAGTTGCCTTTGATGATCTCATTAATTAGGTCTTAGGCAAAAAAATCGAGTTGCTGTGGCACCTTGGCAAGCACCACATATCAGCTGAGCCATCTGCGTGTATTCTCTCTGTTTGCAGGAAGAACTGAAAGAAGAATGGGTTGGCCTGAATTTCATGTGCATTCGTGGGTTTCCCAATGATCTGCTTAGCATGTCTGAAAAGGCACTGCTCTTGCCCTAATCTGCAGCAACTGGCTGCCCTTGCTCTGTCTCTCAGCTGAATCAGGGCTCATCTGAAAACCAGAGATTCTACGTTCTCTGGGCTCTGCCACCCAGTTGCCACCTGGGTCCTCATCTAAAAACATAATTTGTCCAGGCATGTATTCGACCCTGGCACAGTAAACCCCGGCAGTCTCCTGGCTCCTAGGTTTTATATGCAGGAGAAATTAACCCCTTTCCTAAGTATTAACAGTAACAAATAAAAACTATTTGGTCACACCATCAGAGTTAAGAGCCATATTAGCCAAAGTGACAGATGATAGCAATCTATTCAAACAGCCGCCTAAACAAGACTGCTGAGTGCATCTTTATCCTCCTCTCTATGAGGCATTGGGAGTGACATTTTACACGAGACTTGGCAGGGAATCAAAAGCTGAGAGCATGTTCTCCGTAGCTCTACCAGCTGCTAGAAGCCCCTTGACACTCTGTAACAGCCCTTTATTTGTGTAAAGCAGACAACAGCCTCCCTCAGAGCAAGAGGTATTTCACTGTGGTGTCAACCTGAGCAAGCCTTCGTGCTGCCACTTCGTAGCACTGACACCATTTAATTTAGAAACCTTCAGCTTTAAAAGCTTTAGAGTACGTCTGGAAACGGAGCCACAGCCGTTTCTCCTGCTGTCCTGAGCTGGTCTTGTTCCGTCAGAGCCAAGGGGGCTCTGCAGGCTGGCAGCAGCTGGGGGAAGAGGACTCAGCCTTCTGTCATTAAAGCCCATCTCCCACCTCACAGAGAAATGCAGGAAGGGTGACTTCTTCACACCACATCAGCAGTGACCCTTTTCTCTCTCTTTGCATTCTAGTGTTGATTACAAAACAGAAGCATGGAAGAGTTGGAGCAAACATTACTGTGCAGGGATGCAGGCCGCAGCTGGATTGAAAATAAATTTAGGTCTTAAATTCCCTGTATTTCCTTTGGAGATCCTTCCCTGGGTTTTGAATCCAGGGTCTGATGCAGACAGACCTCAAAGGGATGACCAGGCTCACAGTAAAGTGCAACCTATGCAGTCCCTCACACTGCATGTGGGCACTGGGACCTTCAGCTCTCCTTTAATGGGAACATGATGGCTATTATTGTGAATATATCCCTTGAAAGTACACTTCCAAACCAAAATTGCTCCTTTTAAATACCCGGTTTATTATGTGCTCTCATCATCCACAACAGAAATCTTGCCCTGGTAAGGTTGAAATAATTTCAGATTCACAGCCATGATGCTGGGGAGAGCAGCGACCCCAAACCAGGTCTCTCTGAGCCTGGAGCAGACACCCATTCTCCAGCCATGTTGCCTAATAATATTATCTCTCATGGGCTGTGGTGCCTCCCTAAAATCCACTCAAATTAATTTTTCCCTGAAAGAGCTCATCTAAAGAGATGCCAGATGATGTCAGAGATGCAGCCTGAACATTTGTCCACACTGCGTGTGCCATTGGGCCAAACATTTCTTCTGGGCAGAGACATCCCCTCAGGTTCTGCTGTCATCTATGCAAGGTGTCCAGCATACCTACAGGGTGGTTTTCTATGGACTAGAGCAACTTTGAAGGAACAAAGTGCCTGAAGCTGGTGTAAAGGCTAAGCATATGGGAGGCAGCAAGCAGGATGCTTTACCATGGAACAAGTTTGTGAAAATCAGTGATTTCCAGCTAAGCAAGAGAGGGTGGGGAAATGGTTTTAACTCTGGGACCCAGCTGGAGCTCCATGTAGATGTCTACTGGCATTAGACAAATGGTTTCCTTATTTTCTCTCATAGTGGTCATAACTGCATTCTTTACTCCCCCTTTTCCCATGTGAAAATGTTACTTAAAATGAGACTCAGTTCTCCATGGAAATACTGAAAATACAGGTGCCAGAAAATGAGAGCTTTTCATTAGCAGTCAGTGTAGCCTTCATACAAAAATGGCTTTCATAGTTACTTTACCTCATGTAATTACACAGCAAAGCCCTGTTTAACATCTCACTACATAATGGAAACTTTCTATTTCAAATCAGATTAATAGAAAGAGTTACCCAGACATTTCAAGAGATAATAGCTGTAATTAAGGTGTTTCTAGTGATGGGTTCCTATTATAAAATGGCAGAAGAGTCTCTGATAGTCTTGTTGGCTGCATTAATCACAATTGTTTTCATTAATATTGACACTATTCTCTCACCAGACAAACAGAAAACGAGATTAATCAAAATACTGTGCTGGTTTCCTGTGCTCTGAACTCCTCTTTTGGACAAAGCAACATTGTGAGAACAAAGAGAAATAAATATTTTTTTGAAAATCTGAAAATAAAGCACTGATGAAATTTAAATGCTACAATTCCTAAAGATCTCATTTGTTTCCAGTTTGTGTGTCAGTGATGTGAGATTGCTTGAGTGTGTTCAGACTGGGGAATGAGGTGAGCATGTATATGTGGGTTCATTATCTTGGGGAAAAAATTTCACAGACCAAGGCACAACTGGCACGTGAGCAATTTGGGGTTGTGAGGCTGACTCAGGAAAATGGGGGCCCCCAGGGGCAGGTCCCAATGATGATGGCTTGGGACAAGCAAAGGGTGTGTTGAGTTTCAAAATGGTGGAAGAGAAGATACCTTCATTTCCAGTAGAACCAATGAAGTTAAACAATGGATGAATTTGAGTTTAAAAGCCCTATAAATGTTAATTTTACAAGGGTATCAGATCTGCACAGTCAACTGAAGCTGTCAGAGTCAGCTTCTCCTGAACGAAGGTGTCCTGGCAAGTCATCCAGATAAAAACTATGTCAAGTACCAAAAATGAGAAGGGCCAAGATGAGCAGAGAGCATGACAGGCGTGCAGGGCATGATACAACTCACAGTGAAAAGGGAAGCAAAGGAACATCTTTGCTCTGAGGAAATTCACACATTGATTTCCAAATCCAGCAGTTTGCCAGTTAAACAAGCACAGGAAGAAAACTGACCATAAAAAGGCACATTTGGGAGCACCATGCAACTGTGCCTGTGGTTGCTAAATGTGCTTTGGAAATACACCTATGAAATACGATGAGTCAGTTAAAAGTTTATTCCAGAGGATTTGCATACTATGAAGAAACAGAAAACTGTGAATCCCTTAACCCCAGTTTTCTAAAGAAAAACATGAAAATACCAAGGGAAAACTATCTTTGCAAACATTTTTATTCACTTTCTGCTTTCAAATACTAGTTTTCAAATACCAAGGTGCAGCCTCATAAAAAGTAATAGCCACAGAAATTGTTGCTGTTTTCATGTATCTGATGCAAAACAAGTAGTTTTGTGTAACACTTCAAATGTGAATTACTATCTTGTGTTTTGCACATAAGAGCACATAGAAGTACCCTTCAAATTTGCAAAATGGAAAACAGCTATACTTTATCAGATGCGTTGCCCAGCTTTGTATGTACAGGAACCTACAAGGTTGAAATTACTATAGCCTGAGACTGAAGGATCTTGTAGATGATTTATTATTGAAGTGAAAGTAACAATTAAAAAAAAAAAACCAAAGAAAGCTCTACAAGGAACAGATCTTCTCTGCAAGAAGTCTCAAAATGCATTTCCTGCCTTAATGTTGACTTTCAGAGGCTACAAGTTTATACAACCATGTCTCACTAGTAATTGCCTTGCTGACCTTTGTCATGTGGGCTCAAATCCCATCGCACCTGACATTTTGTTTTGCTTAGAAGGGATCTGCAGCTCACTGAGGCTGCAGTCCCACTGGGACATGGCTCTCCCTTACAGTCCTTGCAAACAAGACAGCACATATGTCTGTTTTCTTGCTCTCTGGTTTCTGGCCACACAATAAAAAAAACACAAACCATCATGGGAATGGAAAACTAAACTAACTAAAAAAAATCATAAAACCTCACTCTCTGAGTTCTATATACAACCTTTTAATCCATGACTCCAAATTAATTCTTGTTAATGTTTTGTAAAATGCTCTTTTAAACTCATTTACTGGAGGCTATGCACTCACTTATTAAAAGCTAGTAAAACTAGTTGTGTGAAGCCTCTGGCAAAATCAGTATTAAAAAAAAAAAATGCCAGACTTGAACAAAAGAAGCAAAATACATTGTGACACTGACATCTCAAATTCATTACTACTCAGTGTCTGTTGAATAAAAAACTATTGGCTATAGAGGATGTGAAAAGCGTAGGGTTTCAATAAAGAGGAGGTGGTGTATAATTCTTGAAATGAGAGCTGTGGTTGTATGAAGTCTTTAAAATCAGTTTTCTCTTTAGGTTAAGAGTTGCTGTATTTTTGGTAAGGCAGGACAGGATATGCTTGAATTTATACTTTAATAAATAAGAAGGAGTTCTACTGATATGAGTAGGATTAAACAGAGGGGAAACACAAAATAGACCTGCCATTACTGAGAAATACAAATAGCAAAAAGATCCTACATCTGTATGTGGAAATACATCAAATGGGATGGTACAGGAGTAGCTCCCATGTGCAAAAGAATAAAAAATGTAGTTTAAGAAAATAATAATAACAATTAGAATGATATAAAGACTGAAGGAAGAGAGAGAAACAGAAGAATATACTTAAAGGCGTAATTCTTTATGCTGATCAGTCACATCCTGCATCCTATTTGAGGTGCAATAAAACAATAGCTGTTGTTGTATCCTGCTAAATTTGTTACAAGTTGTTCAAAGATGATGATAAAGCATGTCTGATAAACAACAGTGTGTGGGATTTCTTTGCTCGTGGTCCTGCACCCCCAACTCTTTCCTTAGAGGAGCTCAAGCATCCATGAGTAAAACTGCATCCCTGCTGGCTTGAGGAGCTGCTGCTAAGGTCTGATTCCTTGTTTATGGTTTTTCTGAACCATTGTAAAGCTCTGCTATTGTGGTTGTGATTTGTGTTGTTCCCAGAGTGATAAAAAGCAGTTTCAGAGTTTAAAGCCCTAGCTCCGTGCTGGGGTTAAACAAGCACTTAGCACTTGTTTGGTCTGTGAGATTATCATCAATGAAAACAGAAAATGAGCATAAGTTGAGTATGTTCTTAAGAGCTTTATGTAATCTGTATTTACATCTCTATTCATGTTGACTGAAGGCAATTTCTGATTATTTTTTATAAAACTGAGTATAATGGGAGTGTTTCATTGTGCTGCCTGGTGCAGAAAATATAACCAGAAAGACTCTAGTAGTGTCAAGTGTGGATCTGTCATATGTAGGAGATAAAAACTGTGAAATATGAGGATTTTTTGCCAACAACCCTTCCTCCACAATTTTCTCTTAGGAAATGAAAAAGGAATTATATGGGCATGATAGTGTAGGCATGACACTTTCTGAATTTTCAGTCAAAGCCTTTGGAATAGGGAAATATGTGGCACAAATGATGCTGTTGCCATTGGGCTCTGGGATTACACTCATGGCCCAGCAGTGATAGGAAGCTTTAAGTTCAATGAGGGTTACAAGAATCTACCAGCTCTAACAGATTTTAAAACATCCCAAGCATTTGTATGAGCTTAGCTCTCATCAGGTTTCTGTCCTTCCAGTTTTCCAGTTTATTGAAACCTTGTGGGTTATTTCAGTTTGGGTCAGAAGAGAAGTGTCCTCCAGAAGTAATGTTACTCTGTGCCTTCATCCTGCAGGTGACATGTGTGAGGGTGACACACAAATCACACATGGTGTGTGTGGCTTCCCCATGGGAAGGATCTACCATGTTTCATTGCAGATTTAAACCCTACAACTGATAGGCATCACAAAACCTCTTGCCATTTGATGCATCTTACATAAAAGGCTACTATGTACAGTCTGCCAGTCTGTGGCAGATGGCTTTCTGTACATAACACATAAACTTTGATGTCACTGAATTTCTGTAATTGCCATTTTATTTCTGCACAAATACACTGTCATCCATCCAATATTTTAAATGCACAAAGCACAACGTTCACCAAAGTAATGACTTCACACATATAAAGTGACCATCAGAAATACCTAGTAGCTGCACTCTGAGAGCACTGAGGGGATGTTTTGGAGGGCATGAGGGCAGAAGAACAGCAACCTCTTTTCTGAGGTTGCTGTTCTGCTGGTGGGTGGAGATGTTGCTAAGGGGACAAACAAGTGGCAGCAGCAAATGAACACCTCAGAGGAGTTGGTGGAGCGAGGATGCCCCCGTGCAAATCCCGCTCTCCAGCCTGGCAGCACGGTGCCTCAGCTCCCCACCGCTCCTACAGCAGCACAGACACACTTCTACGAGGAGCAGCAGGCAAATCCTTCAAGGGAAACACAACCACAAGCATTTTCCCAGCTATGGGTTAATTTTCAGTCCGAGACACAAAGCTAGTTCGGATTTCTGAATTTTCCCATCCTTGTTCACATCGCAGTGGTTGAGCAGGATCTGGCGGAACTTGTCCAGGTCCACCCCGCTAATGCTGGGCTGCATGCAAAGAGAAAAACAGTGCTGAGAGAGAAAATTGTTCTGGATTTCCCTAGCTTGTAAAGAAGCCCACCCTGCAGCAACTGGGAAATCCACCCAAGGAAGAGTGACCAAAAGGCTCCACATCAGCTCATATGTGGCGGGGAAGCAAACAAAAGATGGGGAATGGGTGCTCTGCAAAAGCAGAAGGGGCATGGCACTGTGAGTTGACTGTATAGAAATGCACCCTGACTTTTGTGCTCAGTCAAGACCATCAGTATCCGATCCATATAAAAGAAAACTTCAGAAAGTTGTGCAATGCAGATCCCTACTCTACCAGACCTGTGCCTTCACCTGGTTTCGTCTCTCAAATCTGCTGTGCAAGGACTAATGTGACATTTCTGTCAGCATACTCCTATTTTACAGACCGGTCAGCAATGTAAAAATACCTTCTGTGGATCAAGTTCATGTTGAAGACACATTTTACAAGCTACACAGTCTCTGTATGCTCCTAACACTGTACCGCCTGCTCTGCTTCCCACATTCTCAGGAGGGGATCAAATTCACATGCACAGCTTGTGGTGTCCAAGGGCAATGCTGATGAAGGCCCTTAGGCAAAGAACAACCTTCCCTCCTTTACACAGCACAAATCCAGCCTCCTGCCTGTCCCCACACCCTTCCCTGCACACTACATGGCCAGAACACCCACATGCAGCCATCGGCACACAGCTGCCACTCTCTGCTCATTCCTGAATGGATGTGGCAGCACAGATATCCCTGTGCCAGATCACGTTGTGTGGAAATGCAGCAGCTCAGGCTCAGAGGAAGCAAAGAACAGATTCTGTTTTGGTCAAAAGCTCTGTCTTGGACTTCATCTGGAAACTCAAGATAATCCAATGAAGACAGACACTTCTCTCCATCAGAAGCTGAAGCAACACACCAGGTACAGTATTCTCAATTAGAGATACACCTCAAGTATTATTTTCAAGTGTAGGCCTGAGTACTAACGAACCATGAGGTCATTCTGGTGAGAACCACACCCACAGGGAAAAGACAAGAAAGAAATTGTGATGACTCATCCATGACAACACAGTTTGTCATGCTGTAACATCTGCCTAATTCAAAGTACAAACTAGAATGGACCTTTTAAAAATAGAGGGAAGCTGTATGAATTTGTGAGGCAGAATTTCTGTGATATGGTGAAATGCTTTGCAGTATATATACTGAGGTGGTGACATTCCCTTCTGCTAAAGATCAAACTGAAATCTGACACTATGTTCTTACTAATCTCTCTGTGTATGTAGCATTCCAAAAGCACTGACCTTTAAGAAATACAGAATATTAACAATCAGAGCCATGAAGATACCTTGACCAGTTCCATCATGTCTTTGACAAACCCATCCACTTCTGGGCCTTCAAGTGCTCCTGTTTTACTCTGAAAGAAGGAATAAACATCAAAACTCCACAGTGAGTCAAAAACACTACAATGTTTATTTACTGGTCAGTACCACCACCTGCTCACCAAGCTTTATAGGATAAAGTTCACAGTATCATAAAATGGTTTGAATGGGAAGGGACATTAAAAATCATCCAGTTCCAACCATTCCACCATGGCCAGGAACACCTTCCACTAGTCCAGATTGCTCAAAGCCCCATCCAACCTGGCATTGAATACTTCTGGGGCTGGAAAATCCACAGTTTCTCTGGGCAAACCTGTTCCAGTGCTTCACTACCCTCACAGATGCAGGTCCTGAACTGCTAGAGACTGTGAGCACTAATGCCACCACCTCACAGTAAAGAATTTCTTCCTAATATCTAAGATCCCTTTGTTTTTCCCAAACCATCTCTTCCCACCAAATGGGAGCAATGTCTCCCACCACCATGAGGGAGTTGTGTGACTGTCAGAAGTGGCACTGAATTGTTGATGTTAAACAGCTATGTCTGTCCTGGGACAGACTCCCTAAATAACCATGGGTTCCGTATTGGAAGCGGGTTTATTTTTCAGCTTGGTGGTGATGCAGGTCCTGAACTGCTAGAGACTGTGAGCACTAATGCCACCACCTCCTCTGCCTCCCTTGCATCTCCGGTAGGAAAACTGCTAATGCAGCAGCACTGGCCAGGGCGATGCAGAAAGCCAAAATGGGTCCTTGACACAAGACCTCTGAGCATTGCTCCCCTCTGTCCCTACTTCACCCCTCCCAGTCTGGCATCTGGGCTCATGGGCCATGGGCTTGGGAAGAGCTGCCACTCCTGAGTGACTCCAACAGCACCCAGCAGGAGGAAGAAGCCTCAGCCGCACATGCTAAATCTGTCATTTACAAACCACGAGGGAATGAACAGGCTCACGGGACTCACAACGTCATAGTGTGCAAAGATCTTCTCAAAATCTCTCCTCCTTTCTTCTGTGCTGCAAGCCTGCATACAGAGAGGACAAACAAATGAAAATTTAATGCAAAAATTTCAAGTTTGGGCCCAGGCCATCTTAGCTGAGAGAGACAGGCTCAATGTATCAATAATTAGTGTTACTTACATCCATTTTAAATTGTAGAAGGAAATTTTCCTGGAGCGCCAGAATCCTGAATGGAGAGATTTAAATTATGATCTTTTCACTTTATCACCTGCACACAAACTATTCTGAGCTCTCCTTGTTTGTAAAGCAAAGGGATGTTAGATTAAAGGCCTATAAAGGAGAAAATTGCCTGTGGGGTTATTTACAGAGAGCTGTTGTGGGAACACACTCCTTCCTCCCCTTCTGAAGGGGCACAGAGGGTGCCCTTTGGATCACCACCGACATGCCTGTTAGCACCAGTGCTTCTCCTGGAGCATTTCTGGTGGTCCTGCACAACAAAGGGTGTCAGCTTCCAAAGCAAGAGCTACCAGACAATCATCCCTCGTGACTGGATTGCTGTGCGGCATTAAAGAAAGAGTGATTTATGGCTTTCTCTTGGAGGGAGACTTGGTGGTTGTAAAACTAAAGGACAAAGTAATACTGGCCTGTGCACCAAGACTGGCAGAATTCCTCTCTTTTCATCTCCTAAAGCCTACCAAGCACTGATAAACCCTTTTCTCTCTCCAACTGCTTTGCTAACGCTGAGGTTTTTAGAGCCCATGACACAGAGCATGCTGAGTTGTGTCTGCACATGGAGGGATTTGGAGAGTGAGAAATGTGCTCAGATTGGAGGAGAGCCTCAGATGGCCTGGCTCCTAATAGGGAACTGTATTTAAGAGAAAATTCTAACAGCACCCCCCTTTAGATATTCTCCATTCTGCCTCTGATTCCTGCCATATATTTTATGGTCAAAGGGAACTGCTGTATGTGCTGCAGTTATTTGTGCTGGCATTTGTCGTGATACCAAGCAGAAACTAACAGTGGCAAACCAGCACCTCTCTCCCCTCATCCTTGAAACTGGTGTTTTAAGACTGTAGCTGCATATTTAAAGTCCTCTCCAATCAATGCACATAGTTTTACAGAGACAGGCATACACTCTATCAGTAGGCAATGAAAATCCTCTAAAAGCCTCTGAGGTATCAAGGACAGAAAAAAAACAGAGGCCCATGACTGAGTCCCCAGCTTCATTCAGAATCATCTCACCTTGGCTCTCTAAATTCTTTCTTACTGCCACTGCCAAGCTCTTTTGTGGTGGTACTTTTATTAATCAAAATGCAGTAAAAATTCTTTGCAGCCCCTGCTGCACATACTGATGTAAAATAAATGCAAGTCTGTGACTCTGTTGAAAGGATTTTCAGCCTTCTTTTGGAGAAACAGAGCCACTGGTTGCTCATACCTCCTGGGAAGTGTCTCAGAAGTAGCACTGATCATGCACATTGGTGTTGTACAGACAGATCCTGGCATTGGTCCTATCACTGGCTCTAGGTTCTCAGATTATTGCAATGGGGACCATGGGCTGGAGAGGTGGGATCAGAGCAGACTTAATTTGATAGGAGGTAGAATTCAACTGCATGTCCCTAGAGGGAGAACATCACCTTGCCTGGATCTACCACTGTGAGCTGAAACATCCCACCAACATTATTAAATCCTACCTTGCCAGGTCATTCAGGTCCAGCTGTCCATCTTTGTTTTTGTCAAAGATTTTCATCTATAAATCAAGAAGACAGAGATAAAACAGATGGGCCAGGAGGAGAACACACATGCAAAAAAAGCCAATATACATTTTGGTCTGCCCCGTGCGCTCCCCTCTGCTGGCTCAGGGTGCTTGCCCACACCCTGGGCACCGTGGCATCCTGTGCTAGCACCAAGTGCAAGGGTGGCACAAGGGAACAGCAAAACCCACCAGCTTTTTGGCAGCAACAACCCAAAGCAATCAAATACCAGCACTGCTCCCTTCCACCCTTACATGGGGATAAAGCAGGTCTGCAGCAAGCATCTTCAGAAACTAAATACTGACATTGCTTTGGCCCTTGAAAAAAAATGCCAAAAAAGGGGGAAACTTCCAAACACTTCCAGCTGGACTCCATCCTTACCTTTGACTCTTGCTGTGGCTACTGAGCAGCTGAGGTTAAAATGTCACCTTCTAATCAGCACTCAGGATTTTACACCAATAAAGCTGTGGGGCTTGCTTGGCTCAAGGCCTGCTGTTAGAACACACTAAGTCTAGGAAGAAGGTTCAGGCTGCCAACATCAAGAGGTTAATCTGTGTGAATTCAAAACTTACCATTTTCTTTTCCTGAATAGCATCATTTTAATGAACCATCATCAAAAAATATTAATTTATTTGTTGTATTTGGTTCCATATTTCTCTTCAAGGCACAAAAAAGGGTCTGTTACAAGGAAAGGGGTGGGGGGGATGTTTAATGAGTTGCAAACCTGAATAACTCATGGCTCAAAGTTCTAGAAAGTAGTGCTTATGCAGAGTAATCGGTTCACTACGGATCTTTTGTGTATTGCACAGCCGCTGGAGAAGGCCTGGACCAGTCCCTGTCTGACAAAGCTCAGAGGGACAGGAGTATACCCTATGACATAGCCTGAAGGTGTGGGAGCCAGCAGCACGTCCTGAGCACTTCCCAGCAGTGGAGCCAGGGCAGAGCCTAACACTTGTGTGAGAAAAGGCACCATCTGGAGAGCTGCCATTTCTCAGGGAGACTTCGCCTGTTTTGTCGGTGCTGCCTCTTCCCTGCCCCTTGCTCAAGGGCAGCAAGCCCTTTATTGTACTACGTTTAGCTTGAGATTCTGCAACAGACTGTATACCATTAATTATTCTGAGTATTTTACACTACTGAGGTTTGGGTGGATTTTTTGAAGAGGCATTTGGTATGGGCTCACTTTTCCTCCCACTGAAAGACAGTATAAAAATCCTATGAATGATTGAAGGCCCATATTGAGATATTTGGAAAAATGACATCATGAGAGCTATGTGGGTGTTCAGTGGCACAAGGAAAGATATTTTCTCATTTAATTGGCCTCTGCCAAACATGTGCTCTGTGCAGAGCCACTAAATGACAGAGGAAAGACTTCTGAACTTTGCTTTGCCCCAGAGCTGGAGAAATGAATAAAGCTGCCAAGCCATCCTGAGGATTTCCCTCTGGTTGCATCAGTCCAAGTTGTCCCTTTCCAGCTGATCTAACTTCTTGCATGCTGCTTCCTGCCCTATTAGCTCTTCAAAAGCAATATGGCACTTTCCTCTGGTCTCTGCTGGAGCAGCAATGGGACAAGGCTGGAGGAAGGGATGGGAGCAAAAGTTGCCTTTGCTGGTGCCACCGAGGGGAGAAATGTCTTTGCAGTGACAGCCTCCCACTGCCATCAGAGAGATAAACCTGAGCCTTCAGTTCTTGGCTGATAAATGAGTTATTCTGCAGGTCATAGAAAATGATTAATATTCTTTCTAGAAGTAAATAATCCCAGATAAGATTTCAAAAACCTCTCTACAAATAAAACATGAATACCTAACCTGGTTTTGTCTGTTGCTTGAGGAGAGAGAGAAGTATCCCTATTACTTCACTCTTGCACACTCTCCATCACAGGTGACTTTGCAACATGCAGCTTACATCGCTGCTCTAAAATATGCTGCCCAAAGGAAGCTTATGGAGACAACCCCTATTTAGATGGCTAGAGAAAGTACCAGCATGTGGGTGGTGGGAATACCAGAGTACTTGGGCTCTACTATAACTTCAGTCCTTTTGAAAATATCACTCCAAATCCCTTGGTTTCGGCCACCAAGGAGTGTTAGTTACCCACATGGTCTGTAGGAACTCACCACAAAGCAGTGCAGCTGCCATGGTGAGAGAGGACAGCATTTGCTGGGAAAGGACAGCTTTTAGGAGGTAACACAGGGCCCAGCTCTCAGGAACTCTGCTGCTAGGTCAGGGCAGCTCTGACTGAAGGTAGCGGCCTTTCCTCCATACAAAGATACAGTGTCCTTACCAAAACACACTAAAACTTACTGCCTTTAGCAGCCTTTGTACTTCACTTGGATTCTCCTACATGTTTCTGAGCTCCTGAAAGTGTATTTTATTTTCTCCCATTTCTGGTGCATCTCAGAATTACTCTTTTGAGACTAAAATTTGGTGCTTCAGCCTAGACTTCAAATTCAGATGTGTTTCCCTCTGTGATGCCTCAGAAAGGCAAACACAGAGCTTTTGGGAGAAGTTCAACTCCGTGATCACCATGCCCTGATCTCTATACAAGCACACTGATAAACACCATGGTGGCAGCTAATGGGACCAAGACAGACTGATGGTTTCTTGTCCAAGAGCCAGACTTGGGGCACAATTTTCATTTCACATAGGCTTGTCTGAGAAAAGTCTCAAGTTTCTTTTCCAGTGAAACATCTCCAGCTTCATGCCCTTTTCCAGGGAATAAATACATAAGCATCCCAGCACGGCTGTCCTTGCCTTGGGACTGCACGTGTCCCGCCTGCCCTGCGTCTGCTCTACTTTGTAGGTGCAGCATATTTTTTCATGGTTTCAGAAGTTGCAAATAGCCAGAAGGCTGAAGGGTTCTGTGCATCCTTAATGAAACAGACTAGATTAGAGATGGTGGTTCAGATGTGAAAGGCTTTCTGCTTCATTATCAATTTTGTGAGTATATGGTTTTCAACCCTACCCATTTCTGAATCCTTTACAATATTCCTGCAGCAGTGCAGACCCCATTAAAACACATTTAATAGAGAGATAATAAACTTCTTAGTGGATTGCTTAGTGAAAGGAAACATCCTTCTCTTGCACCCTGTCTTTGAGCTTGATATTCAATTTTCAGCATTTCTACTTACAGCTAACCAACTCCCTTCCCTGACCTCCTTCACTCAGCTCTGCAAGAGATAACCTTTGTGCTTTCTATTTGTTTGATCTTTTTCTGCCACAGCTACCCTGAATACAATTTTCAAACATATGCAATATTTTGGTTGTCCATACCAGTCAACAGAAGGAAAATAAAAGTCTGGCTGGAAGAGCTAGGCCAAGCTAATTCTTGCCAATGACTAACACATGAAAGATGGAAAACACATAGGGAAGAAGGGCTAGTGTTCACTGAATTAGTTCAGGTACCACAGCTAATAAGATAGACCTAATCCTGTTATCTGGACAAGTGGAGTGCATGCATACCCACTACATGGCTGCATTACTCGGGGAACAGCCTGGGGAAATGTTTTTTAATTAAACTTTCAAGTTTCAAGCATGTGAGTGTTTGATCTGATCTGCTAATTGTGCGCATGAGTACACAAAGAATGACAGAGGGTACCAACGCCATGTGACAAAGCACACATCATGGGAGAAGGAGATAATTGAAATGGTTATGAGATTGTTTCTAATTTAAACTTTTGCCTTCACACACCATCTTGATATGTTATATTTGATGGATTTTCAGTTTACACTCTCGAAAGGTATATTTACGCTGCCAGGCTGATATGAAACATCTCAATGCGGTTAAGGACAAGGTCTGGCATGTTTAAATAGCACTCAGTTTTAAAAAAGCTTTGTTTCATCTAGCAGTATGCTTTATAAAATGACGCATTTCCTTTACTGTCAAGCTACCCCATATTTTAAAGTGTTTGCACAAATTAATTCACTGACATTTTAATGGTAGTGCACGAAGGCCACACCCTCTGTTTGTTTGAATGTACTCTGAGGCACTCTGAGGCAGACAGAGAATATGTAACAGCTTGGTTTGCAAATGAAAGTTGTTACCTCTCTGTTTTTTTAAAGTACAAAATCAAAACTGCCATCGGCTTTTAATTCAGTAAAGGAAATATCTCTGCTTTCCCAGTCCGGTGTTATAAAGGCCCCTGAAACACAATATGACAAACACACATTCATTGAAGAGCAATATAAGACTATAAATCTGAATTATTTTCCATGACAGAGATAAGGAAAGAAGTAAACAACCAAAATAAATAGATCTGTGATAAACAGATTCACTAAAACCTGCTTTTACATCTCTGGTTCTCTTTCTTCGTGTGTAACAAAGTGGGACACTGAGAGAATCAGTTTTACTTGACCTCCTACTCTCACAAATGTATTTTAATATATATATTGTGGGCACATATGCCCAACAGCTGAAACAAAAGTTGGCCAGGGAGTACAGAGGTTACTGAGACTGTATAAAGACAGGCATCAGCCCAAGTTGCAGGATTGCCTGTGTCCTCTTTCTTTAGGGAAGGACAGGGTCACAAAAGCATTTGCAGAGTGGCTGGAGGGCCCTGTGACCAGCAAGTTATCCTCAGGACAAAAGCTCAGTGCCCTGCTGTCCCAGGTTACAGTGTAAGATGTAACCCAAAGTATGTATTCTATTATCATCTTCACAAGCTGTTAGAGCAGGTGGGGCAGGGCTCGTTATCTCCTACTATGACTCATCCCTGATAATTCCCTCCATGGAGCTATCTCTGTTTAATGGGCCATCAAGAACCCACTGTGTGACTCATAAAATTACATCAACCCATTGTGAGATGCTCTGCCCAGGGGGAGGAACCAAGCATTCCCAACTGGATATAATCCGGTGTTTGGAACAGCACAAGCAGCCCTTACCTGCTGGATTCTTAGAGGACAAGAGCTGCCACTGGACCCTCAGGTGAAGACCAGAACCTTCTACAGGATCACCGCTTCAACAGAACCACTTCATCTGGTCTGCTACCACCACCCTGACTAACAGGGTGTCAGGTTGTATCCTGACTCTGTCAGTGCTCTTGTACTATTGCATTTATTTTAATTTTCCTATTAAATTATAATTCTGTCTTGCGAACTCCCACTGGCTTGTTTTCAAACTAGCACACCTGCCCAGCCAGATTGCCTGTGTCACATAGGCAAGTCCTTTAGCACAGGATTTCTAAGAGTGTTTTGATTCCCAAGAGACCTATGCATTATCTATTGGGGTTTTACAAATCCTGCAGGCTCCTGAGTTCTGTTGGTTTTGATCTTCAGAAATGAAGTTTGAGTTTAAATGGGATTTTCTGCTTCCCTTGGCTTATGCCACAGCAAGTGTGGTGCAAAACTGGAGGTGACAGCACCACTGACATTAAATTGAGAAGGGACAGAGGAGGCAGATTTGTGTTCATCAGCTGTGTGGGTCCTCTCAGCATCCTTAGAGAGTTGCTGGGGAGGGAGGCCAGCATGGACCACTACCAGGAGGAGAAAGGATGAGCAAAAACTGCTCTTTAGGAACCAGTCTTGTAGGTCACACTCCACTCTACTGTATTTCTAGAGCTTTGGGAAGTTTGCTCAGTGTGTTCACAAACATAACAAACTCAGTTTAGGCCTTTTTTCAATACAGTAAATGTGTCTATTATTACACCATTTCTTTGGTGGTCATAAGAGACTTTGTTAACAAAGATATGCTAGCTTGACTAGTAAGGTTAAGGGTCTAAATCACCTGAATTTTCTGTGCTCTGACTTTTATTTACCTGCATAAGTACATTAGCATTAGCACTGAGCACAAATAGACTTTCACAGCCATGGAACTGACCACACTGAGACTCTGGCATCATCCTTGCAAAGGATCCCCTCAATGTGCAATAAAAGTAGTCCTCAATGCATACTTGTGGACATAGACCATTCTCAGGGAGAAGCCAACCTCTTTCCCTTTGCTTTGAAAAGGTGAGCAGCCCTCAGCTGCAGGCTTGTGTGCTCAGGACACATAGCTCAGTGCCCAGGAGAATCTCTGCAAGTAAGCCCAGCAAAAACCTGGTGTCATTACAGCTGGGGAAAACACCTATTCTGACTTCTCTGGGGATCATCCTCAGTCATCACCATCTACAAGCTTTCAAATGGTGTAGTTCATGACCAAGACTTGTTGAGTGATTAGTCACTGCACTTACATTATTGCCTCTCTAAAATATTAACCCATTGTGG
This sequence comes from Corvus kubaryi, assembly GCF_017639235.1. Lineage (NCBI taxonomy): Eukaryota > Metazoa > Chordata > Aves > Passeriformes > Corvidae > Corvus > Corvus kubaryi. Next base: position 21,523,992 of record NW_024582056.1, read on the forward strand.
GCAAAGATGGCATGCTGGCTGAGCAAGAACTATCCTTTACATTTTACTGAAATACAATAATGCAATAATACAATGATGATCAAAGGAGTTTTTTTATGCTCCATCTGACATTATCAACAGAAGGCAATGCAAAAAGTGAATGTCAGTGTTGCATGTGTGACTGTTTCAGCAGAATATGTAACTTAAATTGCTGAAGTTTGACTCAGAAATGAGCTTGCCCTGCATGGTGCTTGCAGACATTGGGATTACAAACTAGAAGTAATATGCTGCTATCTGGGAAGCTGTGGATTATCAGAAACCATATCTTAAATCTAGTTCATATCCTGGCATTTACAATATTCTATTTAAGTACACAGCTGTGTGCATGCACAGGTAGGGAATCTGTCACTCATAAAAAAATGCTGTCAAATGCATATGTGAGATGGGTATTTCTGAGCTGAAATTTCACCAGGACCCAGAAACCTACTAAAAGCTTGACTTGAGGGGCTGAGGGGAGGTGGGGAGGGATTGGAAAAAGTTGTTCTACTGTCATCATCCACAGTGTTCTCATCATGAAGCATCAAGGGGGCCGGTCTTAATTTCTCCAACTTGTGTTAATTCAGGAAGGCAAAAAATTCTCACCATGCTATTTAAACCCTCCATCTATTTTCAGCTATGATCACTCTGTCTCCCAAAGCACACACTGCAGGCCCCCTGGGGCCTCTTCTCAGGAGGCTCAGAGCAATACCAGGCTTCACTTCAACCTCCAAGAGCTTGCTCCTTGCCAACAGCTCTTGATCGGGAACAGCTCTTCCCATGGGAAGGCAACAAACCTACAAGTTGTTTTCAAAGACTCAGAAGTGAAAGTGGGAGCATGTAAATAATTATTAATACACACTTAATGACTATTAATGTATTAATGACAAATATGTACCTATGTACTATGTAGGCATGGAGAAAAAACCAAAAACAGTGCCTACAAAGGGGCTTCCTCAGCACAGCATTGTCACTTCAATTCCCCCATGAAGAGCCTTGAGAACTCAAATGTTCTTTTGTGATTTTCCCCAGTGGCTTTAGTGCTTTTTAAGATTTGATTTAGCAGACTCACAGAGCTTGTGCAATGCCAATGTGTTCACTACCTGTTTTCTTTACAGGAGTTCGTCACTTGTTCATCAAATCCCTGATCTCTATCAGTGTTCTCTGACGAAAGGATGTCAAGGTCACAAGGAAACAGAATAGTCTCTTAAGAAGCGGCTGCTAAGCAACCTGATAAAGTGATGTTCCTTTCCAGAGCTGACCAGTCTCTTCCAAAATAAATACTTTCTCCTTCTTCTGAACCTTTTTTTTCTTTTTTTTTTTAATGCAGTATAAGATCATTCATAGCAGCACAAGGGGCAAGAATTTAGCATGCCCTTATTGGTTGATATGATATCTGCTCACACTGCTCACAAACTGCAAATACCCAGCACAAAACCATAAAATGCTGCCTTTTATTTTTTTTCCTCAAGCCTGGGCTAGCTTCTTTAAAATGATAGTTTCTGCCTTTTCCCCTTTATCTCCAGAAGGCCCTAGGGTCCACTCAGGGTATCAGTAGCTGCTTAAGATGTGTGCAGCCAGCTGTGTATGTACAGAAAAAATGGCAGAGATCTGTATATTCCTGTGGAGACAGATGGGTTTACAGCTCCTTGGGACACAGCTTATTTCAACTGAATAATAATCATATTGGCCCTTGAAAGCCCTGAGCTGGATGGATGGGCCACCCTGAGAGACCCTGTAGCTCTGTGCAGCAGAAACAGGTCCCGGTCCCAAGGACTTTGTGCTCTAAAAAGATAAAAGGGTGGGAGCAAAGCAATAGGGGAGAGAAATATAAGTATGTCCAACCTGCAGTAAAGGAATTGCTGCTGGTGGTTGCTAAAGATAAAACAGAAAGTCTGTTGTCAGGAAAAAAATGGATGGACCACTGACGCCTTTATTCTAAACAGTGGTGATGGTGGCAGAGTCCAGTGGCAGTGGGACTCTGCACTCCAGCAGCTCCTCACTCCGTGTGGGAAGGAGAGAGAGAAAGCATAGGGCTGCCATTGCCCTGGGCCTTGACATCAAACCTGTGCTCCTTGAGTGACTTCTTCCTCTTCAATCCAGCCCTGCAAATGCGAGGCTGAATCTTTCTTCCCTCCTTGGAATTTTGCCTTCTTACTTCAGATAAGTTCATATGCAATCATTTGTGCAGTGTATCTGATGCTATAGGATACTGCCCATGTGGATAATTTGCTGTTACATACAGAATTCATATCCTCTATTTTATTCCAGGATATCACAGGATAAGATTATGCCTGTGGCAATTTCACACCCTGTCTTAGAGCTTTTGGGATCAGGTGTGTTTATAAACATCCTTGATCTTCAGCTTAGAGAAAAGAATTGCAAGGAAAAAATAATCATCTGCCATATCCTCATTTTCTAATAACCATTAACATCCCTGATTCTTTTGGCATTGCAGCTTGGCAAACCTTTGTCCTCAGGAGCCAGATTTGCATTTCAGATCATAGATTTCCCTAGATATACAAAGCATCCCTTTTCCCAGATCAAATCTTATCTTCTAACATAGAGATTAAACTGCCTCTCTGGAGATACAAAGCCATTCTACAAGAAATCATGGGAATAGAAACCAGACCTCCTGGCTCTCAGCCCTGGGCTGCATTGATACCTAGCTGCATTGGGGTAGTGGAATCACAGATCTTTCTTGGGAAATTAAGGGGAAAGGAAAGGAGTTGGAGGAAATGAACCACCCACTGTCTACAAGCTTCAGATCACCTATTCCCCAGCACCTGATCAGAGATTAAGCACCAGGGATGGAAACCTTAACAGAGAAGAATGAAAGGTATTTGCTACCAGCAAATGCTACCAAAAAGATTTTTGTCCTAGCCATAACTTCTGGGCTTTTATTGTTTTCAAGCTCTACCAGTTGGAAAATAATTTCTGCAGCTGGCATTCGTCTCTCTTCACCGTCTTATAAATATGAAAAACAAAATATACACTCTTCTGAAACAGTACAGTTTCTCGCATTGCTCTAAAGGGTCACATTTCTAGGCACAGACACATCATGTATCCATAACATGGTATTGCAAAATATGTGGGCAGCTCCTTGCTTGCTTGCACACCAAGCTAGTTTTTAGGTACAAACACAGATTTTGTGCCAAGAAACAAGGCACTCCCATCTGAAAACCATTTAGAAAATTGCGGTGGTAGATGTGTGCTAGTGGAATCCAAATTATACCCTTGAGAATGACATCAGAAATGAGATTTTTTTTTTCCTTCTTTTCTTGTTTTTAGATGTTTAGATAGAATAAGTTGCTCTGAAATCCAGGTGACTGATGCTAAACCCACACCAAATATTATGTTGTTGATTGCAGTATAAAAGCTATATTGTCATAAGCCAGGCAGAGAACTGAAACTTCAACCTCCCAGTCTTTCAGGGAAGCAGCAGGGAGTCAGTAAGGCTTTCTGGGCTTTGCCGAGCAGAAAAGCCAGATACCTGCATGTCTTGGGAGCAAAAGGATTTGCTAGGAGGGAGAGATGGAGGAAGGAAGTGAATGAGCTGGAGATCTGGCTGAGGCTGAGCATATCCTGAAGAAGGATGCACCTCACCTGCATTTAAAGAGGTTTAGAGCTCAGCTTGCTTTGGTGTAAAGTTGAGCTTCTTTCTTATAGGAAATAGTTCAACTCTAAGCAAAAATATGCCTTCACAGCTGATGTCCAGTGCAAAGAACTGCTAGCAGCAGTGTGTGCTAAATCCCCCAAGGGATCTCTGACATACCTTTTGAGAGGCCTCTTATGGCCCTACAGACATTGACCCTAAAGGAGATTTTAGGCTGTACTCTGATCTATGCAACATTAATTCTATCTTTTCTTACCATAGTATCAGTATATTCTTCCAGCTTTACTTCAGCAACGATCTTGTTATGCTGCAAAAAGAGATCTCGCAGGAAATCCTGTAGCAAGAAAAGAGAGAAATTTTACTCTCTAGAGTAAATTCAAGAAATAACAGCAGGAAATTCAATTCGAATTCAGCAGGGTTACACAAATCTAGATTCACATTCCTGGTTAGTACTAGTGTCTTCAGTTTGACCAAGTTAAATTTTTTTAATCTGAAACATGTTTTTTCCATGGACTGCTTCCCCCTGCCTTGTCCCATGGCCCCAATTGTCTTGGTGGCACTCAGTGAGACCCACAAGCACTGCCTCACCTTGGGTTTGCACGTGTGCCTCTCCTAGCTAAACAGAGCCAAACCCATTGTGTTTTATTAATGGGATTTCTTCACAAACTCCAGTGAGTCCTAATAAACTCATTTAATAAGCAAAAGATAACATAAGTCCTGCAATACTTGCTAGTTGATCTTAAATCAAAATATTTGCCATTCAGCAAAACCCTTAACCATCCTCTTACATTTTTGCTGGGACACAGGGATGGACTTTCTGTGCTTGCTGGCTCAAAGTATTTGAGTTATGGTTTCTGAACAGGCTCTTGCCTCAATAGCCTGAGCTTTAATGAGAAATCAGTGTTCAGAAAATCTGCAGGTTCAGGAAGAGTTTCTGAAGAAATCCCATTAATAAAACACAATGGGTTTGGCTCTGTTTAGCTAGGAGAGGCACACGTGCAAACCCAAGGTGAGGCAGTGCTTGTGGGTCTCACTGAGTGCCACCAAGACAATTGGGGCCATGGGACAAGGCAGGGGGAAGCAGTCCATGGAGGGCAACAGCAAACCATCCTCCCTCCTGCAGGGCCCCTGAGACCATGCCAGAAGGCATGAGTCCTTAAACTCACTATGAGCAACCCAGAAATGCTGTTTGTCAACCACACAAAAAGGCAGCAAATTGGTAAAGGAAGGATGGAAGGGCTCCCATTGACATCAGTGAGCTGTAGGTCAAGCCCAGAGAGATTTGTTAGAATAACTTACTTTGAGTTCACCAGCTGAAATAAATCCACTGCTGTCAGCATCGTAACTGCGCCAGATCTGAACGGGGACAGATTGATGTGAGCACATAAATATTGCAGTTACTCATCTGCTCAGTGATAGATGGTAAAGATTCAAAGCAGAACTTCCATAATGAGCAAGTTGTTGCATTATCCAACATTTAATTAATTGTAGATGAAATAAAATAAACTTTTCACACAATAGCTCTTACTCACACTTGGATGCTGTACATGCTACATGCTGCTATCACATGTTTAATGCAGACACACTGTCTATAAAAGGAAGACAATACTAAGAAACTGCTTTGCATTTCTTACCTAATTTGTACATGCAGCTTCTTTTACTCCCCTGAGTCAAGGCCATACACAACTGGCCATTGATCTGCAGAAGCCCCCAGCTTGTATGTGAAATAAAAGTAACTGCATGCGGTCTTGGAAAAATTGAAATTCCATGTTGGGACACTTAGGGGCAGAGATCAGAGGAAGACTGGGCAAAGTTATATGGTCTTGTTGACCCAACTTATGGAGGTTTCCTCTCCATGCCCTGACAGTCTAATGTTTCAGGATAAAATGGTACTTAAAACGTGCCTGGTCTGCCCTCTTGGTTTATGCTGTAATGCAGCTGAGGAGCTGCAGGGGTGAATTGATGAGTGGGGAGGTTTTGTCTGTGGTGGCGTGACTGATAGGTGGCTGAGAGCGTTTATGAAATGTAATGAGCTCTCTGGGTACCCTTGGTCCAGCCCTAGGTACCACACCTCTGTGTAAATAATGTAAAACCTTCTCTACTTGAACAGGTCGGAATGTGTTTTGCTTTCACAATACCCATCTATTTCCCAAGCTATGTTCTCCAGAGGGCAGAGGGATTGGTGTTGAAGAAGCTGGTGGGGTGCAAGGGGGAGGAGGCAATGTGCAGATACAGACCCGCATGAATTCCACGCTGTTGTCCAAGGGAGTTTCCCGTCGGAAAAGCAGTAGGAAGTTCTCGTCATCCGGCAAGATCATATTTGCAAGCTGGATAAAAAACATTTTAAAAAACCCCCACAACAAAAACCAGACACACACCATGAAAGTAAAGAACAGAAAAAACTTGGGTGGCTACTGACCCAGTATGTGAAATGTAAGTTGGCTTGTCTCTCCCTTGGAAATAAATTCCGGACCAAAGGATCTGGCTAATGTAATACTCCATGAGTCACCTCCTCCACACCCAGGCTCTATCTTCCAGATCTCCCACGTCTGCTACAGGTCTTAATCATAGAATGGTTTGGGTTGGAAAGGACCTTTAAAAGTCATCCAGTCCAACCCCCTGCAATGGGCAGGCACACCTTCAACTAGATCAGGTTATTCAGAGCCCTGCCCAACCTGATCTTTGATGTTTCTAGGGATGAGGCATCAACCCCTCTGGGCAACCCCTTCCAGTCCTTCACCACCCTCATTAAAAAAAAGTCTTCCCTAACCTACTCTTAATCTACCCTCTTTCAGATTACCCCTTTTCCTATTCCTACAGACCCTATAAAAAGTCTGTTCTAGTTTTCCATCCTTCTATAAAAGAAATCCTGGGCTGAGGTTGGGCAGAGATACCTCCTGGATTTGCAAGCGTCCATCTGTGGTGACATCGTAGACAGACATGAATTGCTCCTTCATCCTCTGAACTTCTTCTTCTGTGATGGTGCTCTACCATGGGGAAAACAACAAGTGCACGAAAATTGCTGAGGGCATGAGAAGACTCTCCTGGAGGAAATCTCTCCTCATGCACAGATAATCACCAGGATCATTACCCCCCCTTACAGTTGGGGGTAATGCCCATAGACACACTGTTGTGGATGAATTTTTGGAAATAAGTCCTATGCATGTCTTTGTAGCTACTAAGCTTTCAGTTGGAAGATCAGTGTTTGGAAACCCCAAAATATTTCAGTGACACCTGCTTCTTTAGCCAACTGTTCCCATTATATCACCGGGGTTTGGTTTTGCTCAAGTGTGTGTTACAGCAGTTTCCATCCTGCTTGTTTTCAGCTTGTGCTTTTCAGGAAGATATCCTTATCCTTGAATGACATCTCTGCAGTTCATTAGATCAGCCTTGAAAGGTGTCAGTGGAGCTAGATTGTTGCTTACTATTGCCTGTCAGCTGATTTAAGACCTGGCACCAAGCCCTGTCAGTGTTCCTGGGTTAATAGCATAGAATTTCAAGCAATTGACATTCCCTTTGTATGTGCTCAACCCCGTAATCGATTTATACATAGTGTGGAGTTCTCTGGACTTGTCACGTTACGTGTTTTGACAGTATTTCACTGTGACAGGTGAAATACAATGCTTAGGTTCATCAGGCATGGTTTCTTTAGCAGCGGCCATGAGGGTACCCACTCTGACTGGACCACACAAAATACGATTTCCTTACCCTGTGAAAAGGCCTCTGGTCATATGAGCTTTGTAGCTGGGCTGGGAAGCTCACCTAGTTAATCTTTCCCAAGCAATTAAGTCCTACGTTACCCTCAGCACCCACACTGAGCAGGTCCTGGCTTCTTTCCCAATCGTGTGGGAGGGGGCCCTCTCTGGGAGGGGAAGGAAGGAAGGAAGGGAGAAGGATAACCCACACTGGCTTGTGGCATACCTTTGTAGAAATTTTTACAAGACAATAAATTAACTTCTTCCCAACCCCTGAATAAAAGTCCTTCAAAGTTTTTGTCTTCTCTACAACCACATGGATTTAGGACTACAGCTATTCCTTCCTGAGTCTTCTAACACAGCTTCTCATTTCCAGCTGCTGTTGAAGCTCCATTAGGTTGTACACTCCCTTCTTTATTACTATGACACAAGACCATGAGTGACTTTCCCAAATTTACTCAGTGCACTGCTCCACGCAGTGCAGCCCTTGGAGTGCATCCTTGCTGTGTAACACCAAGGGCTGGCAGCTCCTAGTTTGGGGATGAAACACCCAGCGGTGATCCCACAGGGATGCACCCAAGATGGCCAGCCCCAGGAGGAGGGGCTGAGCAGATCCCAGGGCATGGCTGCAGGATCTTGCTTTCCCATGGTGGCATCCAGAAAGTCCTGTGGGCTCGGGTGTTGAGGGCACAGCACATCACTGACCACAGGCCTTGGTTTTCTTTCCCCTTGGCATTATAACTCACCCTCATGCTGTTTAAATTGCCTTCTGGCAGCACCTTGACTCTTTGAGACACCTCCCGGGATTTAGGCAAGCCTATCAGTTGCCAACTTCAATAGGCTTGCAAAGTACTCTGAAATGATCCTCCTCTGTGCCCAGTAGGATGAGTTATTTCCAAAATGATAATCACAGCTGATATTTGAAAAGTGTGCTGTGCATTTCAAACTAGTCACTTGCTAAAACGCTTACTGCTCAACTTGGTGTCAGCTATCAGCTACCACTTCATTGAGCTCTCTGCGGCAGGGACACTGTTATCTGCATAAAAATGGGACACCCTCCTTCTTTTTATAAACTGATTTAAACTATGGGATACGTCAAGTAAATGCCTGGAATACTTACAATATTTACACAGCTCCAAAATCTTTTAGTCCAAGGGATTTTTCAATTTGGACAATCTTTCTCTCTTCATAAATATTCTACTTATGAAACAAAACTGGTAATAGCTCCACCAAAAGCGAGCCTTTACTCACAAAGAAGAAAAGATACTGCACAAAACTGGCTTTCCGAAGATGCATGTTCAAGACAAAATTATTTGTATATTACAATTTTTTACACTAAAAATTATACACCTTGTGTATAATAACCACTAGGTTTCAAAGGGGGCTTTGAAAAAAAACCATAGACCATCCCAGAACACTGAAAAAATAAATAGATCCAATAAGACATATTCCAAGCAGAAACTAAAGTTGGGAGACCTGGTTTTCAAGACTGACCTACTGGTGGTGCAAACAAATAGCTTGCTCTAATTGCCCTTCTATTCCACAGACATTTAAAAGGCTGGAAAAACCCCATAATCTATATGATCTGTTCCCCTTATCCAAGCAAGAACATGATCTGAAGACTTGCTTCACCCCACCAGCAAGGATGCTGGTGCACAAAAAGTTGGGAGGGGACACAGCCAGGACGGCTGACCCCAACTGGCCCAAAAGATACGCCACACCATGTAGAATGGTGCTCAGCATACAGAGCTGGGGAAGAAGGAGGAAAGGAAGATATTTGGAGTGTGGTGTTTGTCCTCCCAAGTCAGCATGATGGAGCCCTGCTTTCCTGGAGATGGCTGAACACGTGCCTGCCCATGGGAAGTGGTGTATGAATTCTTTGTTTTGCCTTTGCTTGTGCCTGTGGGTTTTGGTTTACCTATTAAAATGTCTTTATCTCAACCCATGAGTTTTCTCACTTTACTCTTCTGATTCCCTCTCCCATTTCACTGGGGAGTGAGTGAGTGAGTGAGTGGCTGTGGGGGGTTGAGCTGTCTCTTGGGTTAAACCTGATGTAACAAATAGCAGCATACAAAAATGTGCCTCTTGACTCATAAGATGGGACAGGGGGAAACGGCTTTGCAGCAAGTAAATGTCTGCAGCTGAGCACATCATTCTTTATCAGAGAATGCTGTCTTGATTGTGTTGCCTGTCTCAAGAAACAGATCTTTAACCAAAGGTTTGCAATGCTTTCCCTTTTGTGAGGGTTTAAGTGAGTGCTGTTGCATCCTTTCCAGTCACTGTCTGCACAGAGAAGCCTTTCTCATAATTCCTTGCTTTCCCTGGTGCATGCACCTCCCTGAGTTTGTGGATGCTGTGTGGTTTCCAAGGGCTGCTGCAGGTTCTCACTGTACAGCCAGAAAAGAAATCTTTACTACTTACCATGAGGAGAAGGCCATGTCATTTTTATTCTCATAAAAGCACACAGTTTAAAATAACGCCATGACTTTGTTCACGTATTTTTCAGGGCTAACAAGTAAATTTCTTAGTGTGAATGTTCTTCCACAGAGTTTTACAGAGAAAAGCTTCTGTGCTTCAAGCTGCCATAACAAATTAATTTTCTGCTTTCTCCTTTCCATGTCCAGTCTCCATCTTCCCTTTTGTGAAAACCCTTTAGAAGTATTTAGCATCACAAAGGTAATCTGTTTTTTAATAGGGTTTGTAATCACAGAAAGGGCACGATCACATATTTTAAAAATTTCTACAGCATTTAATTTTCTTGTCATGGCTGGTTATGATTGTTTGGAAACCTGGATGTAATCTGTTTTCTTTGTTAATCCATTCCTTTCTTATTGTTGCACTCTTTGCCTCATGCTGACTAATTAAGCATTTGCTCCTTAAGGGATTCATGTGCTTGGCAGAAGTTTGCCTTGATGAAAACAAACGATGAGTCACTTGGTTTGGGGGGCAAAAAGTGAATCTATGGAGCACTGCGGAGCCTTTCCTACTTAATGAAATTGGATCTCTCATTTAATTCCTGCTGGTCAAGACAATTCTGTAATAAATTGATTTATTTTTCCTTCTTGACATGATTTTAGAAGCAAGCCACTATATTGATGAGGGTATAAAAAAAGGTGAAACTACATTTAAGTGACTATTATACACTGTTTCTTGAAAAAAACTCAGAGAATTTTCTGAAAATGCTGGCTCGAGTACATATGTCTTCTAGTGTTTCAGCCACATATGATAGAAAGGCCAAGGGTCCCACAGATATCGAGTTCCTACAAGATCTATGAAAATAAATTGTGTCTGCCAAGAAGAACAGTTGGAAAACAAAATCAACAACAATTATCATGTCAAAAGCCACACAGTACAGATATGAGGCCAGCAAGGACCACATGAGAGACATCAGTAATGTACATTTTGACTTTAGAACAAGAACCTTTCATTCTTGGGCCAAACATTTCTTCATTGTAAAAACTAATCTCATTAATGACTCTGTTACCCCCATGCAGTTGTAGTTTGGATTGCCTGCATAATTGTGGGACATCACCCTACAGCTCCAGGGCCAATTTCTCCTTCAGGCCAATCTTGCTCACTTCAGTGCTATCACTCGAGAATTCAGCCCTGTACTTTGGTTAGGATTTACTAACCAAACTCAGCACTCCTGCATGCTACAATAGATGAGCACTTATCCTGTCATCCCACATTGCGTTTTTTGTTCCTTTTTTAACCCTCATCAGCACAAACGTGGGCAAGCTTTTCTCACATAGTAGACACCAGCATCCAACAAAGGCTACTGCAGCCTTCCTTGTGCCATCGTGGTTTTGTGGTTAGGCATTGGACAGGTTCTTTGTTCTGTCCTTTCTGCTAGGCTGAAAGTTGTTCGATGTGCATTTGGGAGATGAAAACACATAGTGTATTTTTTACCATGGGCATGTTTAGTTTCCATTAAGAAATACCTCGAGGCACTTCCATGCCTTAATGTGGAGGAACAGGGATAGGAACTGGCCAGGCTAATCAAGGCGGATGAAAGCCACACCTAAAGACATAACTCTATTTGGCAATAATCAGAATGAGAGAATGGTTTGGGTAGAAAGGAACCTTACAGATCATTCAGTTCCAACACCTTCCCCTACACCAGGTTGCTCAAATCCCCATCAAACATGGCTTTGAACACTTCCAGGGAAGGGGCACCCACAGCTTCTTTGGGCACCCTGTTCCAGGGTCCCTCTCCACCCTGACAATAAAGAATACCTTCCTAATATTTAAATAGCCAGGATTTCCTGGGAGTTAGAATTCTGAAATATGCTAGATGTGGATAAAGTTGATTGCTTTCTTCTAGGGCTCTTCGTGCTGTTGACCTGCTGGTCACCAGTGACTTTACATCTCTTGGGGTGGTAAAGCACACGGGAAGTCTGCTTTGGATGGTTTTGAGGCTGGCTGATGTTTTGACCATTAAACTTTGTTTGACTAGCTGTTGCATTCCTGACTGTGCTAAATTATGCCCATTATTTAGATAGACAATACAGTGTATAAGGCAAGGAGGAAGTGCCAGAGTAACTGGAGGGTGCCTCTGTTCTTTGGAAGTAAAAACAAGGACAAATCCTTAATAGTTGCTCAGAGTGAGCTCCAGAGGATTAACTTCAGTCCCTTCCAGTCATAGCTATCCATGTGGTTTTCAGGCAGGAGGGATTATAACAATGCTAATACCGGTCTTGTCTGATCAAATTTATACTTCAACAATTTTTGTGGTCTCCTACACACTTACAGTTAGATGAAGGCAACCATGCTTTATCTGAAAGTTTTCTATCTAATTTGAGTATAATTTAAGCAGAGTGAAATACCTTCCTGAGAAAGCCGAATGGCAATGTGCATTTCTTTCTATATCTGCCCAGACATCATTGGTTTTATGGAAACTTTCAGTAATCCAACCCCAAAATTTATAGCCATTCATCTATAAAAATCTTATCTAGTCCTTATGAGAATATACATAGAGCTTCCTTAAAATCACAGAAAAGAGAAAGCAAGGAAGATCCTTAATGATCTTGATGCAGAAAGAAAGATGTACAGGAATATAAGAGAGAAATGCAGGAGCTGCAGTTCCTGTTCTAATAAAATTCTTTGATGCTGAAAGAAACTGTCCTTTCCACTGAGATTTCACCTCAATATAATAAACTTTTAGAAAATGCAAGGAAAGAGGTGCCATAATGTAGAAGAAAGATGTTTATGAAAGAGCAGAAGAGAGCCCAGGCAGCTCATGGCAGCCATGCAGTAGCAGCCAGGAAGCTGGAGGCTCAAATGGTTAGAGAGAAGTCATAGGAGTGATAACAGAAGCAGGTGGATAATGCCAGCACCTTGCAATCATAATGCTGGTGTGAGGATGAATTACACACACCTGGAAACTGAAGGCATTTTCAATGGAATGGAATGGAATATTCCAGTTGGAAGGCACCTACAACAACCATCTAGTCCAACAGCTTTGGGGCTGGACAAAAGTTAAAGTGTGTTGTTAAGTTCATTGTCCAAATGCCTCCAGCAATCACCCATTGGAGGAGAAGGGACAGAAAGCAGCATCTGGGATTTAGTTGGTTTACTACAGGTCTACCTTTGTTGCAAAGTCTTCCCCCCACACTTGTTGATGGTTCAATAAAAGACAATGAATTGGCCTCCATCAGTGGATGCTATTTCAAGTTTCTTTCCTCAGAGTTGTCAGGAAGAGCTGTGTCTCTCAGCTTCCTGACAGGCTCGTTTTTGCATTCCTTTCCCAGCTGCTCCCATCCCCTGGCATTTAGTCTCAGCTGGGGATGTTGCAGTGTAGCTGGGAGGAAAAACAGAGCTGAAGGACCACAGTGGTCATTAAGAAAAATAACAGCTTAGGGAATGCAGGCTGAAAAAATATAATTATGAAGCCATTCTCTATTCAAGCAGAGACAACTTCCAGTGCTGATAACATTATTTATCGCTTGTGTAGCACTTCAGACACAGTCACTAATTAATCCTTGTGACACATCTGTAAGTTATGTCAGTGTATTGCTGTCTCCCCCTTCTACTGTGCAAGGAAACAGAGACATTAAGAACCCAAAGGAGTAAAGGTCAGGATGAGTGGTACAGCAGAGAGATGCTCAGTCCCAGCTCATTGCTTCTATCACAGAGGACACTTTCCTTCTGGAGGATGGTAAAATCAATGCAGAGGGGACCCTTTACTCCTCCTGCTATAATCACAAGCCTGTACAATATAAATCATGTGAAAAAGATAAAAACAGCTCAGGATTGTTAGACAAACTCATTGTACAAAGGTAGTAGAGACCTTTGTTTAATCTGGTGCTACAAGTGATCCCCATACCCAGAGGAGTTGGCAGAGGACTGCTCTCAGCCTCCCAGGACAAAGCTCCCCTTGGGTTTCTGCCACAAAGACAGACTGCTCTGCCTGCAGCCTGACATGTTATTATCCCTAATACTACCAGAGTGGAAATACTGCCAAAAATAGGCAAGAAGACTAGAAGGAAAAAACCAAAAGCACTTGACAGTCAGTCTGAGTACCCTGAAAGTTAGTGAGCACTGTCTTCCAGAATTAGCCTATTTCTTCTATTTAATAGGAGGAGAGAGAGTTGCTTCTTTCTCCATTCAATCTGTGTTAAGCTATTTCTTTTAATGGCAAAACTTAGATAGCAGAAGCAAAGGAGATGCAAATTGGATCGGGGTGCTGAATTAAGCTGGAGTCATCCAAGCAGGGACTTCTAACAAGCAATAAAACTATTACTGATTTCTTAAAGCAGTAAGTTCATTACTAAAACACCCTCATTTTGTAAGTTCTGTGTCCTGGTAACTAAAACAGTGTAATGGAGTTCACACTGGTATCAGCAAGACCACAAAAACTGCTGTAACACACCGGGTTTGCAATCCACGTGGTGTGATGCTGTCCCAGAGCATCATGTGAGGGGTACATAAGGGCAGCTATGGGCTAGAGCGGGGCTTGGAGTTTCTCCTGACTCACATGCTTAGGAAGCTGCCTGCAGCATGAGCTCCCTGGTGAAGCCTCGGTTTTATCACCATCAGCTCACTCCAGAGAGCCCCACTTGGAGGTCCCTTGCTTCAGCTACCCGCTGCAGCATTGACCTCTGCAGCCTGATTTTAAGTGTCTCCTTCAACATCTCATGTTTGCTGCCACTGAGTTTGTTTGAGCATGCTTTGTGTAGCTATTTCAATACCCCAAGACTAGCAGCTCCCAATTTCATCTTTTGTTCCTCGGTAAATAATCATAAGCTTTCTGATTTCTCTTTAAATCAGCTTTTCTGTGTCCTTAAAGATTCCTATAGCTGAATCTTTTTTGATTTGTTTGAAGTCTTTCTACGTGCCTATCTGTTCATCTAACCATCCATGCTCTGAAAGACATTTCTGCAGAAACTGCCAATATTTCAATCCAAATTTACTTGCAAATTAAATAAAAATATGCTTGAAAAAATTACTCGTGTCTTCTATTTTTTTATTGTAGCCCTAAAGATCCAAGAATAGTAATTGGCTTGTAAGTACAGTTCTGATTTTACACTTGATACTCATGAATTTATGCCTTTTATCAGCAACCTTTTCTCTCCTTGTTAATTACTTTTTGCTTAAAGGAATTGCTTAATCTCTGATTTTTGGCACATCCTCTCCTTCCATTTGGAAGATGTTTCCTTCTTTTCCTATCTGGGCACACGCTGTGTAGAGAAAATATTAATATATTCTTTGTATATTATATTCTTTAAGTGCTGGCCTGAGGATTTCTCCTTCACTGATGGTGACATCATAAGCACTGTATGACTTGGAGCCAAGGAAACCAGCCACTGTAAATTGTCATGCAACTTCTGGTTGTACTGAGACGCAGAGAGTGAGAGAGGGGAAGTGCTGCCAAAACCAGGAAAGGAAACCAGAGGAGAAACCCAGAAATGCTGAGAGCCAGGTCTGGATCTTAGAAGCAACAGAATTGACTCTTGTTTGGCTTTTAGCCATTTGTGGCAACATAGACATAAGCCTTCTTCCTAAGCACCATTTAAAATTAATGACAGCATATTTGTTAAAAATTGACCTGGGAAACAAATCTATCATATTAACAAAACTAATGAGCACAGGCTTGGATAAATAAACCATGAACATTGCCCTCCTGCTCAGTCAGCCAGGCTGTGTGCCGGTGCTTTTTCACTTGTTTCTACTCAACAACAGTAAATGACTTTCTCTCCACGCTGCCAACCAGCCCCTTCAGCTGGTGCCAACTTCAATCTCACCCCGACAGCAGTTGTTGTGTTGGAAACAACTGATCAAACTGCTCAGGTGACAGCATTTGTTGTTGTACTTGCTTAAATGCCACCCTGTTGCCAAAAGAAAAGCTCTTTACCTCAGGATTGCTAAGAAAGTCAGCAATCAGGGAACAACAAACACAAATCGTCTTTCAGCATAACTTTTTTGCCTGGACCTGATGCACAACTAACACAGCACAGTACTTACTTCTGGTCCCAGTTTCTCCAGGAGATGATGAAAAAAATCGTCAAGTTCCTTCCCTTCTATGTAACCATTGTCTAAATAAAAAGTAAATGTATTAATGATCAGGGGTAGTGCCCAAGTTCCAGGAACCATGTCATGGGCTGCATGCAGGTAGCCCAAGGCTTCACAGTCAGGATCTCAGCTGGGGCCCTGCCTGCCCACTCAGGGGAGCCCCATGTCCTACTCAATTTCATCTGTTCACTTCTCCGTGAGGGCTGGGCGCAGCTTCGGAGTTTTCCTTGCAGAAAACTTTTCAGAAACAAAAATAAATCCACAAACTGGGACCAAAAGAGAGAACAGCAGATGAAACAGGGAAGTGATGGAAAGGCAAAACTTTTGGGTGAAAAGGAGAATTTACAGCTGTGATATTCATAGTAAGGAGGAAGAGGGGGGCTCGAAAACACCTGCAGGACTTTGTGGGGGTGAAGCTTGGACATGTCGGCAAACACCCGGCAGCATCCCAGGCACCCATAGCGCACCCACCCGCAGCCAGTCCCGGACGGGCATCCAGCCCGGCAGACCCGCCTCCCCACTGCAAGGGCAGACCCCTGGCACGGCACCCACCGGGACCGGCACCCACCGGGACCGGCACCCACGCACCCCTCAGCCGGCTCCCCCCATGCCGTCCCCACTTGCCGTCGGCGTCGAAGCGCTGCCAGGCACCGAGGAAGGCGGCGGCGTCCAGGCGCCCCTCGGCGCCGCTCTCCATGGTGCTGCGGGCAGCCTCGCCCTCCCCCGGCGGCGCAGCCTCTGCCCGGCCCCGCTGCCGGCCCCGGCTTTCTGGGCGCCGGCCCCGCCCCGGGGCGGCCCCGCGGGGGTCGCGGGGGGAAGTCTCCCCCTTCCCGGGGCTCGTCCCACCGGCCTCCTGCCCGCCCGGAGCCCGCTCGGGCGTGCTTGGAGCGCGGTTGTGGCAGGACGGAGCTCAGCCGTCGAGGTGGGCTGGAGCAGCCGGACCCCGCAGCCCTTCCCGCTTCGGAAGAGCCGTGCGTCCCTTGCAGACGACTTTTAAAGTTTCAAACGTCCCCGACGAAGGCAAAAGTGCTGGAGGGAAACGTGAGGCTTCAGAGAAGTGGTGGAGTTTAAGGGGGGGGGGGGGGTGGAAGGAATTTTCTAAATCTTGTGACTCTCCTCCTCAGTTTATGGAGGCAGAGCAGCAGCAGGCAGAGTTCTCTCACCTTCTCATTCCTCACAGCCCTCGGGAGGGCTTCCCTCACCAGAATGAAGAGCCGCAGGATGAAGATGGACAGAAACCTGCATCGTCTTCCTCCTGTAATATTAATCAGAGAAACCGTAGAGTTCAAGGTCTCCGTGCTGATAGAACATCATATTCACGGGAGCACTGCTTGGGATTAGATTTGATTTGAACGTCACCTGTGTATTCACCTGCAGTGATTTTGGGCACCTGGGGCTGGGCTGTGTGTCTCCATGTGTGCTCCCAGAATCATTATTGTCTCCTTTGAGACCCCCTACAGACAGTTTTTTCCAGGTTGCATTTGATTCAATATGTACATATTTCAATTTTATTCACTTACTATTTGCTTTAGAGAGGCTCTCAGAAGCATCTAAAAAGGCTTAAAAAAATTATTTATTGTTTGCCCTGAGCAGGTTCCTATTTGATCTGAGGGGGAAAATACCCTGAAGAACTGAGTTGTGTTTTACTCAGGAATTCTTTCAGGGAGATCACACAGCACTGTCCAGCTTTTCCAGTGTGCAAAGAAAAAGGAGATGCTGTAAAGCTGATGTGTTTAAACAGCAGCATGGGAGCACCTCAGTTCAGGGATTCCCTGGATAGAGCCTGGGATCATATTTGGACCTCAGAAAAATTATTGTCAAGATCTTAATGCAACAGCAAGGCCAAAAGTACCCCCTGACATTGCTCAGGTGTGGAACCTCAGCATGGGAGAGGAACTCACTAGGTAATGACATGGAAAAGTCTAGATTTTTATAGGACACCTGCCCAAGTCCCTTGCAGGCAAGACCAGAGTCACTCCACAGATTTCTCTATCATCTGTCCTTTCCTCACCACCAAAAGTAATGCCTTGCCTTGGGGTGAGGGCTCCCCCATGGAACTCCTCCTGCACTCTCTTCTTCCCAGCATTTCCCACCATGGCTCCTTGGCAGTGGTGGCCTCCTGTGCCCCATGGGAGCTGCCTGACCTTCTGTGTGGGATGAGGTCATCTGGCGCTGCTCCATGATATGAAGATCACTTTTTGGCCCCGTCTGTCTTCCCAGGACCCAGAACCCATCTGTCCCAGATCAGCAGCATCCTGATCCAGGTTTTTAGAAAAGAGATGTTCATCAGTTTCTATCATGGTTT
The DNA here is from genome assembly GCF_017639235.1 of Corvus kubaryi. Classification (NCBI taxonomy): domain Eukaryota; kingdom Metazoa; phylum Chordata; class Aves; order Passeriformes; family Corvidae; genus Corvus; species Corvus kubaryi. The sequence continues at coordinate 21,542,134 of NW_024582056.1, forward strand.
GTAACCCAGCTCTGGAAACCACCACCATGGCTGATAACCAACAAGATCCCTTGGTAGTATGATCATGACACCTGATTTCTTACTAAGAAACATTTTTAACAAAACTAACTTAAGAGGAAACACTATCCATGTTTTGCAATATTTTGCAACAGGAAGCACCCGGCCATTTCGCAGCGATGGAGACAGTGAGATTTTATGGGATTGGATGCAAAGCTCAGGGCACTGAGAAGAGCTTCTCATGGCTGGTTCTCCCCATGCCCTCTCAGGAGAAAGAGCAGGCGAGAAGTGACACCTTATTTAAACTACCAGTATTTATTCAGCATCTCACACAACGCCAGTGAAACCAGGTGCCCAGGTTGGAGAGAAAAAAGGAGCTTAAAGGGCTCTCACAAGAGCTCATTGTTACCTGTGCATGAGGACGTGGATGATATGTGTCCATCCTTGTCATCCCATGTGGTTTCAGTGCTGGCAGAGAGAGGTTTTGATTTCACACAGCAGCAGAACATAGCTGCACAGGGGGGAAAAAGGAGCAGAGACAATAGATTCCTGTTTGCACCAGCTATGCCTTTGCTCCCCCCACAAAACCCTCTACTGAAATACCCTATGGATACAGAGGCCACCTCATCAATGCACAGCTTAGCTGGTCTGCCCTGCCTCAAGTATTGCACAAAATGGGTTTACGGTTCTTAGGGGTGGAATTGCAAAATTTAGCTCAAAGTGACTGGAACCAGGTAAATCCCAGCCTGCAGTGAGGATGTGGCCATCCTCACTGCTGTGTGCCTAAAATGTGTTCAGCTTCTCCAATTGCTTTAGGTGACTCAGTAAAGCCTGAGTGAGAAAAAAACCAAACTAAACAAAAACCAGCTCAGAACAATTTTTATTCATCCAGTTGGACTTTCTGTGGAACACTGTAAATTTGAGGAGCATATTGAACTGTGGATCTGTTGGCATCAGTATTAAAACAACACACTGAAGATAGCTGCTGTGTGTGCAGCTCATGTACCAAACTCAGCAACCACTCTGCCTTGGCTTATTTCCTTAGAGGAATAAATAAGAATTAAAGGTAGGCAGTATTTTAAAAAAGTAATAGACACTTTTGATTGAGGACTTTGGCTTCAGCTTTGCACTGTGCAGTAACACTCAAGGTCAAAGAGCTCAAATCTGCGTTTTGAAAAGCTTAAAAAGAAAAGCAAGTGTGTTCACCCTGACCACAGATGCACTTGGCTCTTAAATGAATGTGCTTCAGTAAGTGCCTTGAGGCTGGAAGCATTTGCACTACCATTGCCTGGCCCTGCTGTGGGTCAAGGAAGCTGAGGACACCAGCAATGCTGTTTTATTTAACTGATATTGATAATCAATTAATAAATGGCAATTTTTGCCAAGTAAAGAGCAAAATAAGGAGCATGTGGCCAAACCCCAGGCTGGGCTAGCTTTGTAGAAAGGCTTAATCAGGCAATTGTACATGGGAAAGCATGGATAAAAGTGCAGATTGCTGATCTGGAAATGGAAATAAGGGGCAGCTGACAAATGCCTCATTCTTTGGGCCAGAGTCAAAATACTGATGTGAAATGAAACATTTGGGTTTCCATGGACAGACTAGAGAACAAAAAAACCAAACCCAACATTTGAATTTGTGGTATGACTTTGCTCCTCCCCTTTACAGAAGAAAATTACAAATACATGAAGACACAGATAAATGGAAATAATTTTCCTCATCAAATGGCTTCAGCTTCCCTCAGCTTTGCACTGACTGGAGACACTGAGGAAGACAACACTGGCACCATCAGCACTTCATCCAGGTGTTTCACAGGTGGTTTGGGTCCTGCATGGGTCCTGCAGAGAGCCCCAGCCTGGATCCTCATGTGCCCCATTTTCCCCAGACCCTGATGCACACCAGGGTGGTGGGAGGCGGCTGTGCTGGCCGTGCTGCTGTGCACAGCTGGGGCTGCCGAGGGTGCAGATGATGCTCTTCTGCCCGGCACGAGGTCTGAGCGTCCCAGCAAAGGAAAACGATGCAGAAGCAGTGAAAGGTAAACTGAAAGGAAATCAAAGTGGAAATAATACAGCCAGTGAAGCCCCCTACCATTCCTACCATTTCTTGGAAATCAAGTCAGAGATGAAGCTGTCTGCTGCAGAAAAGAAACAGACTCTTCTTTCCAACCCGCCCTCAGATAGGTACAAGCTGCTTATTAGCAGCAGACCCCCACTTTCCAAAAAGGATGCCCTTCTCTTGCCCCTCCTTCCATCTCGCTCCCTCCCTCTGCCTGACAAATCCCACATTCCTGTTCTGGGCTAGATTCTGGATCCGTCTTTCTGGCTTGGGTGGTGCAGAGTGTGTGGGTTCAGGGTGCAAAGAGGTGCAATGACAGTTCAGGTTGGGTACTGATGGATGTGGTGTGACACAAAGACTACCATCCCACAGACATTTCCATCCATAGATTCCCACCAAGGCCAAGTTTTTCCAGCCTTCCCAGCCAGCCCTCCAAGCTGTGAGGCTTCAGTCCTCTGTCATCTTCTTCATTTTGGACCAGCAATGGGATCCCTTGAGTGTTATAAGGAAGTAGCCAACCCCCTCCCACAAGGATTCCACTGAAATGAGGGATCAGGACTCAGGCCATCAGAAGGGATCTGAGATTTCCCAAAGGAAAGGCTGATATTTCCCCCAGCTGCATGCTGCTCAATGCTACCCAGAGACTGCAGTCTCAGTTACAGTTCATGACTTCCATTATTTCAGTCTTTGGCTAGAATTTAATGTTGTCCAAATAAAGCTTGGGCTGTGCAGCCTCCACAGCACTCTCCTCTACCCTCTGCTGGGTCTTACCCACCTAAGCAAATAGGAAGGGAAGGAGGCATTCCAGGAATGATGCTAAACAGAGATTACAGTGTTAACTCGACTCCTCCATTCAGTGAAACCAAATTGGATTTGCCAAGCTGGCAGCCCCTCTCCTGCCTTCCCTGCTGGTACCAATCTAATTAAATACTCTTTCTCCCACACAGTTTTTTTCTCCTCAGTTTAACTTACTGGAAAAGCAGAAAAAAACAGGCTCTGAAGGATTGGGTTTGGGGTCAGCTGGCAGAACTCATCACAAACTGCCAAAGCAGCATCAGCACAGAGGCATCAGAGCAAAGACCTCAACACATGGCTGGGAGGGACCATGGCACTATATCTGCTTTTCCATGCAGGCTTCCTGAACATGGGCACTTGGAATCTGCATCTAATAAAACCCTAGGAGAGCTGATGTAGAGTGGCTTTCTAACTGGGAAGAGACTCTATCTGCAGGAGCCTCTTCACTTTGCTGTGGGATACAGCATAAGAAATTAGGTCCTGTAATAACAGATCCCTCGTAATGGCACCTTCATCTTCTGTGCAGAGACTCACAGATTGTTTTCTCTCTGCTCAAAAACAGAGGGTCTCACTGTTCAGCTTCTTGATGAGCATCGTTGCTCTCACAGCGATTTCTCTTTGATACTTGGCATGAAGGGAATTTGCACTCCCAGGACAGTTGCAGTCCCTGCCCCTGCAGGATCTCCCTGATGCAGCAGGAGCAACCATGGGTGAGAGGGTTCAGGGAGGGGGAGAGCTGGCATCCTGGTCTAGGTTCCTGCCCAAGCAAGTGCCTCATCCCAAGGACCACCTTGACCCTGGCTGCGTACTGATGGAGAACTGACAGCTCTGTCCCAGATTCAGAGGAAAAAAACATTTTATCAGGAGCTCAGCCATTGCCCTGCCTCAGTCTTTCTCTACCAGCTGGGATTTCTCCTCTCCTCATCACATGGGACCCTGGAACCTCCAGGGCACTTCACAATCCCAAGGGGCACTTGGATGCAACCCCCCCACCCGGCTGCTTTCTATGGACTTGCCATCAGCTTTCACACTATTTGATTTGTTTCCCTGTTCTGCAGATCACCCTGAGGCCTCACTTCTGCATTTCTTCACCCATTCAGATGCCTGTTCCCAGGTCTCTGAACACATGAATTCTGTGCAGCTCTGGAAAACTGCCCTCCAGAGCTGGAGAAATCTCAATTTCAGGATGGGAAAAGAAGACTTCCACGGGCAATGATCAGAGGAACATTTTAAGCTGTCAGTCACTGGCAGTGCCTGCTGAAACAAGGTGCCATCACGGCCTGAGGAGCAGGGAGCACTGTCTGTTTGGTGAAGCTGCTTGCATTCAACTAAAAATTAATGCACCCCTCTCTGCCCTCAAGGGAAGACACCCCAGCTGCTGTGGGGCCCTGCCCTGCCTGTGGTCAGGAGGCTTTGGAAATGTTGGACACTAGTGGAGGATGGCTCAGGTGGCTCTAGAGGCACTTGCTATGGTGCTGGTGGGATGCTCCTGTTGAGAGGAGGCATGAGGAACTGCAGGAGGACAGGCACAGAGATGGATAGGAAAGCTGTGAAGGTGCCTGGCAGATCTTCCTATGATCCCTTCTTTCCAGGATGGAGAGCTCCTACATCACAAGGAAAGAGAAGATTGGCACCATGTGTTTATGTTGTGATTTTCATCCTCTCAGTTTTCTTAGGATGGGAAAAGACCACTCTGCTTTCCAGGCCTGATCAGTAGGAGTAGGGCATTAAATGATAGTGTGTTACTTACTTTCACTGTTTGTTACAAGATCCTCTGGCTCCTGGCTCCCAGAGAAGCAAAGGACAGTGTTTGTACCTGAAACCTTCCCTAAGCTTCAGCACAAGCAGAGAATAATCTCCAGAGGTGGGATTCAGGCACAGCCCACCCAGTATTAGCATCCCTGGCCGTGGGGAAAGCATCACACCTCTCATGCCTTTCAAACAGGAGCAGAGCCTTCTGGTATTTTCCCAAAAATTATTCTCAGTACCTTTTTTTGTTTGCAATTGGAGAGAGAAATCATCTCCACATTAATCAATTAATAAGCAGTGGTGGTGAGAGCTCGTGCTGGTGGCAGCTCTCAGCTAAGTGTGTTGGGTTGTGCAGATTTGTGACTAATGGGCCACATTAATTACCAAATTGTTTCAGCCCGGATGGTTGGCTCTGGCAGAGAGGGAAGATTTAGGATGATTGCAGTTCCCATCTTAGGAAGCAGCTATTTACTGTTGTTACTGCACATCAGGGAATACTTTAAAAAGCTCAAAATCTATCATTCAGATTTTAACCTCCTTTAGCAGGGAGTGGAAAGTAGGTCCTGCAGCTGTGGTACAGAGCTGAGCTCACACTGGAGCCTGGCAGGCAGCCACAGCCCTTCTTCAGCACCTCTCAGAGGGGGAGGTGCTCCCATTGTGTATATCATGGGTGAAATTCCTTAATGGCAAAACCTGAAAACCAGATTTAAGAGCAGAAAAGAGCAGAGCAGCTCCCTCCAGGAGAGCTTTTTTGCCCCCTTTTCCTAAAGGTGGATCAGTTAGATGCAGCTCTGAACTGAGATGCTCATGGTCAGACCCCTCCTGTAGAGGGATTCCTTGTGGAATATAGGATACCCCAGGAGGGCTTGGGCATCCCAGGGCTGTTGCAGAAGTACCCCTGACGGGGCCCCAGGCTGAAGATAGGCTTGCAAGGCACCTGCTAGCCAGCAGCCTTGAACAGCCTTGGGAAAAGGTATACACTGGTCAGCTCCCCTGCTGCTTAGAGGCTTTCTCATGGGAAAGGGGCGTGAACTTTGGAAAAGGTATAACTTGGAGTAACTGAATAATAAAACTGGAGCATGATGCTCAAATCGTATCGGTGTTCGTATCATGACTCTGGCTGGATTCCCCTGCTCCCGGCACCCCCCCCTGCTACACCCTCCCAGGGCAGCATTTCTACCTGGGTGACCAGCGCTGCTGGTCCTTCCCTCTTGTTTGCTCATACAGTATGTACGTGTGCTTATGTGCATGGGGGGAAGCAGAGGGCCTTGCTGTCACCTCAGGTGCTGCCACCCCTTCGCTGTCACCCCTAAATACGGTGAAGGCAACATGCAGCTGCTGTCTTGTCTGACACCAGTCATGGTCCAGGGACCAAAAGCCATAGTGTCAGGCATAATCCCAGCTGGAGCCTCTGAGCCCTTTCTGTGTGATCAGACGGCACAGCACAGCACTGTGGAGATGCCCTCAGCTGCAAGGGGAATGCCAGCAGCATGGCTGGGAGGCAGGCCACCTCTTCTCCCATGCCAAACTCTGCCAGCACAGCTGGAGGTGCTCAGGCAGCACCAGGGTGTGACAGGAAGGAACACAGGGTGTTGGTGGTACTCAAAGACACTGGATGCCCTGGGAGAACAAGTAGCAGCCCTTTCCTTCAGCAGTACCTCTACTGGGTCTCTGTTCAGTCTCCCAGGAACTCCAGGGATCCTTGCCACTGGCAGCCCACCAAAGCAGCTGAACACGGCTTCTGGGCTCTGTCCCTCACCCTCCCAGAGAAGCACATGGGCCAGGATAGGCAGGGATCACAGGAGGCCAACCACAGAGCAGCTCAGGCAGCAGGGGGAAACAAGAGAAATGAGGGTCCTGCCAGCTGCACACCTGCTTGGACGGCCTGCAGCTCATGGAAAAGCAGCGCCCTTCCTGCTCTGCAAGGATCCCCCCAACCGCCCAACTTGGCTTGGCACCATGGCACAGCGGCTGTTCCCTTCCTGAAACACACTGGCACCTACCCATGGCCTCTACGGGCCCAAGATACTGAAAATAAAAGTCATTATTCCTTAAATGCAGAAGACGTACAAGAAGGGTGCTCTGGATGCAACATGAATTCTTTGCATTCGGGCTGATAGGGCTGGGTGTGCCAGGCAGAAAGAGAGTAAAGAAATGAAAACCATCACTCCTCCCCACACCCAAAGCCACGCACACACAAAGCCAAACCCCAGATCTTCAAGAGCTCTCACTAGCACTCCCTTAAAGTTGTTTCTCCACCACTCAGCCTGCCCACAACACACTGATGGCTGGAATAAAGACTGGAATGGCTTTCTGTAACTAATACGGAAAAACACTGATGTGCAATGAAATCCTTATACTCAGCAAACAAATGTTACAGCACTAAAGCTTTTCTTCTTCTTAACAGCACAAACACATGCTTTGTCTACAGCTTTTGAGACATCCCTGTCTTTGGTTTTCCGATAGCAGGGTGATGGGCACACACTGCTGCCGTGGTTCCTCACAGCAGGACCAGAACAGTACCTCAGATGACTGATGAGGAGGACATCAAGCACAGGTAAAATTCTCAGCAACTAACTGCTCTGGAAGGTAGAGATTATATAAAATTTTTGTCTTAATTAATACCACAACCCTTGCTGTTAATTTTCTTAAATTCACAAAACCAATAATTAGAGCAACCCTTCTTGCATACTTACACTTCTCAGACAGTTGCCTTTTCTAGGTCCTAGAGGAATAAAAATTGCAGTTTATTTATGAATAAATTAACTTTCATTTCTAATACAGGTATTTCAAGTTTTCCTTTGCAATTTGTCTTTTGTTCTTACTGATGCCAAATAAATCCAGAGTATCTATGTGAATATGAAGACGCTGTCTCAATGATTTTAGATAAATGCATTATTTCAAGTCAGGGTAAACCCCAAGAAGAAACCCCCAGCCTTCAGGACCTCTTTCCCACCACCTTGTAGCTGACTTTTGAGATGTAAACCTCTACCAAGTGCTTCTAAGATGTTTTGTTTCGACTTAGCAGCCCTTTATAGTGCAACAGGAGAAGTGGATACAGCAGGCATGTGCACAGGGATCAGACAGAACGTTATCAGACGGGCATGTATCTGAGCACTTCTGTCCAGTCAAGAAGCCACAAAAGGGCCAGAAAAATTGCTCTTGGGAGAGAGTTATCAACCAATTTTAATCTGTCCTACTGGACCAAAACTGAGAATTTAGATAGCAGGTGTTTCTGGCTCACATGAAGGCTACTTTGGTGAAGATTCCAAGGGAGGAGAATAGTAAAGAGATCTTCCTTCAGCAGTTTTATGATGTGTATGTGTCCCGTTCAGCTGGAACAGGCACTTTACTAGAAGCAGAAAAATTATGCAGGTTTTGTCTTAACTGCACACTTTGCCTACCTGACCCAATGTCAGCATTCAAACAGCAGAGACCATCAGACCACAAACAGGGCTGTAAAAACAAAGACTAGTATTTCAGTTGTAAAATCATTTTTTTATTGTTACAAATATACATATGAATAAAATCCCTTCAACCTGTAATGTGAGTAGCTGCGAAATTTGCATCCCCTCCCTCAAAGCTGAAATATTTTTACAGATGTCGAACTATGTTTCTCATAGAATTACACATTGAAAGGAAGCTAATATGCAGACAGAACCGAGGAAGGCCTCCAGAAAACACCAATATTAATAAAATTTCAATTGCCCTCATTCCAATCAACTATATACATTAATATACGAATGTGGAAGCATACCATGGTTATACATAATCCAAATCCTTCTCTGTTGTGCTTTCTGACAGTACACAAATGTAAGCATTGGAGCTTTATGTACAGTGGGAGAACAGGAAGAAAGAAGCTCCCTATGGGAGAATGTAAAAACCATACCCAAGCATTTGATATATATAATCTATACAAATTATTTTATTAGTGTGCTCTTTTAATATAATTACAATGTGCAATTGCATACCGCAAGAATATATTTATATGTAAGTCACGTGCAGATCTGACACATTTACATTCAGCAGTACAACACATTACCTGCTGTACAGTGTATTAGTGTAAGACAGTGTCCAGTTAATTTGCTTTGCTTTCTAAATGCCCTAATGCAGGGCACTCTTTGTAGCTGCTTCAGAGAAGTTCAAGTAGAATACACGAAAGAATGGCTGGCTTTAGCCAAAGGCATGGAAAGGAATGTCTGCACTGTACAGACCAGAAATTAGGGACCGAATCAATGCCAGGTGTACTGTAAATCATGATTGGAAGATCAGGTTTTCTGCATGGAAATGTACCTGTGGTGAAAGAGCAGCTGACTAAAAGGGCTGTTGATTGCTGAAACCCGATTGTTATAAAAAGCTCTTGCGCTACAAAGCACTTGTACTGATTGCTAAACAAAAATAAAATCTTTATCTGCTTCTTCGCCAGAGTCACTGGACTTGCTTCCCTGATGGCCGTCTTTACTTAAGGACCTCTGCTTCAGTTCCTGGAACTCATGAGACTGCTGCCCAGGGCTTCTTTTTGCAGCTGCATAAAACAGAAATAGGTCTTACTAATGACTGCAGAAGAGAGAGGAAGAAGACAAAAAAATAACAATAAAAAAGTCATTATGCGCATGGGACCTACTCCTGACCTCACTGAATTAATTTGCACTAGTAGGAGTAGCATAGGTCCATTAATTCTTCAAGCCAGAAAAAGGTGAGAAGAGAGAGTGAGCAAGCTTTATTCCACTGTTGGTTGGCAAGCAGGCAAACTTGAAACATGACACTTAGTACTTCATTGTGGCATGGATAAACATCACGGTTAGAAATGGCCTGGAGATTTTCTTCTCATCACACCACTTCCAAACCAAAACAGCATGCTTTTTTCCAGCTGGGATGGATCTCAGGCAGTGCACTCCTGGCTGCTCAGGTGGATGTGCCTGCTGGGCACCCCTCAGACCAGTGATGCACATCTCAGGCAGGCCTCCCCTAGCAGGACACATCTATGTTCTCCCTTTTGACTCAGCAGCTTTGATCACAACAGACACTCACCTCAGCATCCAAGTTACACAAACTGCTTCTCCCTGACCCTACACTGCCAGGTCCCAATGTCCTCTCTATCCCCTAACAGGAGGGACACCCATGGCTCTGAGCTCAACCATCTTTTCTTCCAGATGAGACCACAGGCTCTGCACCTTGCTATGGTCAGGAATGGGGAAAGCAGGAGGGCATACCCACTTCCCACAATCTAAATGCAAACATTTTGTTCACCCAGCACTCAGACACCTCCATAAAGCCAGGCCTTTCTCCAAACCTATAAGTGTCAAAATAAATTGGAAAAGAAGGTTGTAAACCTTGTTGAGATTCCTGATCTAATCAGTGGCCTACAACTGCTATGGTAACAAGATGGTTATACACATCAACCAGGGTGACCTTACCCAAGGACTGACAGCACTAGAAATCTCATACTTGCACTTAAAATGAAACTTTAAACACAGTGGCCCTTAAATGTGACCTTGTTGCAAGTCAACCTCATTCCACCCCCACAAAATTAAATGTTGCCATTACAAGACCTTTGCTCCACCATTTTAGGTAAGGATGGTCGGCTTTGGTTCACACTGATCTTTGTGCCTGACCACTTCTGTGAATCCCTCTCTAGACAAGACGCCAGGAGGTGCTGTGGCCATGCAGCACCACCTCTCCTTCCCCATGTACCACTCACCTGTAGCCTCACCACTGCAAGGGACAGCCTGCCCTGTCACCAGCACGCAGCTCCAGCCAAGCAGCAGCCTGCCACTGACCATCTCTGTGGCCACTCCTAATTGTGGCAGGCTGTGTTAGAGACTGCCAGGAATGTGGGAAGTGCAGAGAGGGATCCCAAGGCAGCCAAATAGTTCTCCTGAGTCCAAAATACCTGTTTTCTCATTTGTGCTAGCCAAAATATATGAGGAAATGAGAGCCAGCAGCTACACACTCACTGCATTCTTATCCTGGCTTTGCAAGCTGGGAAACAGGAAGGAATTTTGAGAAAGGTTTTTAAAGCCATTTCATAGAATTGGAGAGGATGATGATGCTGAAATGCTGTAAAAAATATTCAGGCATTTCCACCTTCCAAAACACCACTGCTTTTCAAAGAAATAGGTGCCTGGAAATTTTTTGAGTCATCCTTGACACCAGTACCTGGTCTTTGTCTGGCCTTCATTGACTCTTCAAACAAAACCCAAAACACATCCTGCAGCAGCCATTTTAGTTTATGGCCTGATAAATATAGGCAAGTAGTTTGCCCCATAAATGACTGAAAGATGTATCAGGCATTTAAGTCCACATAGTGCAAGCAGGCTTCTGCCAGAAGAGCTTACCCTTGCCTCAATGAAACCGTACACAGGTGACCTGCAGGATCCTGTCTATGGCAGGATCCCACCTTTCAAAACATACTTTATCAGAGAGGTATCTCAGAATGAACTAAAATATAATAATTTCATTATGATAGGGAGGGGAGATTCCCAGTTTGGATGGACTAAGTTTGATTCTACAATACGAAAAGGAAATCAGTTTATAAATTTTGGGCTGAGGAAGGGTTATGTGATGTCTTATAAATAGAAAAACTGTGGGTAAATGGAGTTGCATAAGATGTTCAAACATACAATTAAAATACTTTAGAAAAAAGTAATTTTGAACAACTATTTAAACCAACCAGTTAAGAGGTAAAGAGAAACATGTAAACATATACCATTTGAGAACAGGAGATTTATATTTTAAAAGCACATAAAGGAACCAAACATTTTTACAGCCTACTGAATGAGCTCACTGTAAGTCAAAGCTGCTCCTCAATGCAGCACCATGCTGGGCTTGGGTTCTTTAGGTGGTGATTTTGTTTGCTTTTGCAACTGAAAAGCAAAGTAACAATACATAATCCAATTTACCCAGTTCTCAAATGGTTTTGTGAGTGATGCACTGAAACTGGCACTAACAATATTCAAGCTGAAATGTATTTTGAAACACTGAAGTGCATGATCTTAGAAAGGATAGGTGTGCAAGCACAGCAAGCAGCAGCCAGACTACCTGCAGCGTGCCAGTGTTGCTGCACTGAGCAGTCACAGGTTGTAGTGAGTGCTCCTCTGCAGAGGGGCTGCTTGTGCTAGATGGGACTGGTCACTGGAGTTGCCACAAAGGAAAAATGCACACACATGTCTTATCTGGAAATTTTTTCATGCCATGTAAATCCCATGGGGACAGAAAGATGATTAGAACCCCATGAGATTTTTACCTTTCTCATAATAACAAATGACAAACTCACACTCTTCTGTGGCTTCTTTGCTATTACCATTTATTAACAATTGTTGGTGCCAGTTATCAAGTACCATCTTGATGAAAAATGAAAACTTCTAACCAGAAGTTGGCTGTGCCATCCTCTGCCCAAGCACATTAGCTTCCTCTTCTGCACTGGTAGAATACTGCCCCGGAGTGGTTTTCACGCTGCCAGATGGTTTGGCACAGTCAAGTGCTGCCTCTCTTTTTTGACCATCTCCTGTTTGCTCTAGCAAGGAAAAGGATTCATTTATACTCCTAAGCTGTTCTGCAGGCCCATGTACATAAGGTAGTTTGAAAAGTTTCACTTATCCAACCCATTTAATCAATTATTCAGAGGGCAGTAATCAGTATGCCAGTTGCTTGCTTAAATGTAGCACAGATATCTTGGGGTGTTGGTAACTGCAGCCTGATCTCACAGCTGCACAGTGCAAAGAGGTGTATTTGCAGATTGTCCCATGAAGTACAGTTAAAGTCATCAACATAAAGCAACTTTATAATCAAATATCATCTAACATGTAGCTTTATTTCACAGGAGATATGATTTTTTTGCTAACTCAGACAGATTTGCAGTGATTTACCAGTTGCAGAAATGAATTGAACATGCTAGCCTGAAGTGAGGTAGAAAGCAAGGACAGAGGAATGGCTGAGTGAGGAAGTAGGACAGTAATGAATAAAAAAGAAAACATGAAAAGGAAAAAAAATAAAATGAACAGAATTTACTCTTTCCCAAATAATTTTATGCAAAGCACAGCAGCCCATTAAGAACCTGGCAAGTTAAACTATTGTCAATAAAATATGTAGAGTGCCATGTAGAACCAAACAGAAAATCCTGTGTTTGGCTAATTTGACTGGAGGTTTAAAGGGAGCAAGGAGTAAGAAAGCACAGTGCCTGACTCCTGTTGCTTTTGGCAACATGGATCATTCTGAATGATGGCAGTGGGCTTTGTAGGCAGCACAACTTCTCAGTCTTCACAACCCAGCCTTACATAGCTGCCTCGACTCGTTTGTCCCCCATTCTACTCTGTGAAAATCTGCTGTCAGAATGTGAAAGACACCGCTTTGTTTCACAGTTTAAGTGATGGGAACCACCTCCTTACATGTCTTTCTTGAGGAGAGACCTCAAGGAAGGAAGACATCACCCCCAGACTTCAAACATCATCACTTGTGCCAGTTAACACCATGCTGAGCAACATTTCTGTAACTACTTCTCCACATATCCTGTGCTATCAGAGGATGCTTTAGCTCTTCTAAGAGCCAACTCAGGGCATGAAAATGCATCAGCAAAGGTAGAAATACAGTGCACACATGAAAATCAACAAAGAGAAGAGAGCAGCCTACTGTTGTGCATAAAAGATAAAAGGCACCAAGCCTTGCCCTGGCACACAGAGACTTATTGCCTGAGGAGGGGGAGGTGAACTCAGCCACATGCAGAGACCCCACAGAAAGGAAAACAGAGCAGTGGGCTGGCTGCAAGGAACCAAGTCATGGCTGCTTGCCTGAAAATGTGCTGAAACCACAGAGCTGCATTTCACATTATTGTGTGACCAGTATCAACCAGCATCTTAGTTCAGACCAAATGAACCATAAATATATACCTTAATTGTCCCTTAATTGTTCAGTTACAGTACTAATACCCAGGGATTAATTGTTCACTTGGTTTGGTCAAAGGAAGATGGAGGGAGGAGATGCTGAATAGGTGACCAGATACATTTTCCTCGTGCTTTTCACCTTTAAATGGCTAACGCTCTTCCCTTCCAAGTGAAAACAAATCAGGGGACAATGATGCATAAAATTTCACTAGAAGACACCAGTTATACAAACACTCCTACCTTCTTGAGAAAATGATCTGACTGAGGGGCTGCTCTGACCATCCTTTTCTTTATCAGAAGGAACTTTCTTCAGCACTGGAGGAAGCAGGGCAACTTTTGGGGAACTGGGGCCGGAGGGAGACTCTGGAGCATCCTCTGTGGAGTACCACAAACAAAAGGGTGAGAAGGAGAAATTGTATCTGCACTGAAGCTCACAGAAACAGTGCTGTTTATGATGGGCCAAACCTCAACACAATACACAAACAAGAAATAGCCAGAACCTGAGTCAGAAAAAGAAGGATTCAGGAATTTACATTATGACAAGAGAACAAGTTATATGGACCTCAGTCCAGGGGAAAGACTTTTAGCAGTCAAAGAGAATATCTCAATTGCAGCATTTTTCATGTGTGCTGTTATTGTAGTGCAAATAGAAAGCTGATGGGACCAAGGGATTTACCTGCAAGACATAGGTATGCAATTCGTAAAGAACAGCTGAAAAAAATTTGGATTTTTTTGGGAAATATTTGTTCTAGTTATATTTTTATTGTCCTGAAACATAATGAACTGATCAATTTAGATGTCCTGTTTCACAATTATAAGGCCTAAGAGTGAACCAGGGAAACAAATTACATAAGCCTTACAGAACTCTGTACTTCCACAAATGACTTCCCAGAGCAAAACACAAGGGCATCCATAAAGACTTGCTAAAAAGAAAAAAATACTTCTCTCTTCTGTATTGTAAGGAAATCTGGAACTGAAATTCAAATCCATAGTTTAAAACCATCTTGTTATCTTGATATCTTGTTTCTCTAAAAGGCTGGATATGGAAAATGTAAGGCAAGTTGACTATTATCTTTACAGTCCTTACAGGAAGACCTTTTCAGTCTTACACTAGACAGCCCTCATTTGGATAGTAGGGAAGTAGGTTACTTAAACTGCTGCTAAGTTTGCTTCTCAAGGAGTTAACAGTGGCATATGTACACAACAGAGGAACTAGGAAGATACATTAAGCATTGACAGAAGAAAAAATGGAGCTCAGAGTATCACCTGTATTGCACAAAGAGTTAATTCAGTTGCATACTAGAAATTAATATAAATTTATCTCTGCTGAGGAGCCACCATGAAGAATCAATCATTTCACTTTCAGCACAGGAAAGCAATGACCTTCCCAAATGCAATTTGGTACGAACAGATACAACAATTCTTCGACCTTCTCCATGCATTTGATACGCCTGTGAGGCCACTTGCTTGGGGAAGCTCAATATCAACACAAGGAGGAGTACAGTGACCAGCAAACACAGCTAGATATAGACTTTCAGTCTCTAACAATTTGGGGACATCTGAGCTGTGTTCCTTTGCACCCAGATTACTTAGCAAAAATTTGCTACCATTTGTGTGGCCATACTGTTGGAAACAACAGCAATGGCAAGAGCACAGAAAGGATGACTGCTTGGCTTTTTCATCACGTTGCCTGGACATCCTTAGGCAGTGGGTTACTACAAGTACTAGGACAGAAGTTAGACTGCAACAGAGCTGTGTTGCTTTTATTATTGGCCACAAAACTGGCTTATTATGGGTAAGTATTAATTACTCCCTTGTGTTAAACCCACAGTATGCTCTCTGGGCAGGAAATAGGAGCTGGCAGAAACAGACGGCTCAGGTCCTTCTGATACCTCAGACTTTGACATAACACTGCCTGTTTTACAGATTAAGCACCACTAAATAACCCATGCTTTCCTGTTGCATTTATCTTCATGAGCACCTTACCCGACATCTCTCACTTTGATGACCATTTCTAAAATGGTCAACAAAATAAATGTAAATCCACCTAAAAACTTAAGGTGATTTTGTATGTGAACAACATTCTGCCCACGGGAGTGCAGAGACTAAGTAAGCTCAGGTTTCACATCAAGGGCAGGCAGAAGGCTGTAACATCCCTTTGACTCCTCATCCTTACCAGAAATTCCATCATTCTAAGGTCAACGGTGATTATGGGAAAGTCAAGAGGGCTGCAAGCTGTACTTTGGGAAGAGGGGGGTTGTGACACTGGCCTATTAAACAGCAGAAAGACAAATGCATGGGAGAGCTGCTGAAGCATTTCCCACTACTAGAAGCTTTAAGATGATATCTGGGTAGGAGGCAGTCCCGCAGGATTATAAAAGCACAGTTACAGTTCTTTTCAGTCAAAAGCAATAAGGAAAGAAACGAAGGCTAAACAAGGAAAAAGTAAGAGACAGTTGGTTTGTCCAAGTTATTAAGAATAACAGCACTCGCTTGAGGGGCTAAGAGCAGCCTGCCACAAAACACCAAGGACTTAAGAGCCAGGTGTTTGGAGAAAATACATTCATTTTTGTCAGTGCTACTAAAACTGAGCTTTGATGCTGAAGTGCTCACCTCTTCTGTGAAAGCAGGCTAACTTAAAACAGCTCTGCCACTGCCACTACTGCTTCTCACACTTTACTATTGAGGATCACAGATTAAACCATTCTATATTCAAATTAGGGCAAAAAGGGGTGGAAAAGAAAGATGTAAGTCAAGAGCAAGGCACTGAAGAACCTGTCCCTCTCCATTGAACTTCTGCTCCAGATGTGGCCGTGGGAGTCTCCTCCATAGCCCACACAAACAGCACCCAGAAGCACCCAGAGGTGGGGGTAAGAACTGCCCAGAAGAGCTTCTCACCAGTACGAGAAGCAGAGCGTGGTTTCTGTGGCACTGTGGGTCGTCCTGCCAGGCTGGGCTTTGCTGACTGCAGCGGGGGTTTTGGACTAGTCGGTGTATTGGAAGAACTTCTTGCCTTTGCACCAGCTTCTGCCTTTGGTTCAGCTTTTGAGTTTTTTTCTGATGATGCTGAGTCACCTTTATTCGATGAAAACCGACTCTCTGGAAGGGTCTGCTGTTGTTTAGGCACTGAAATAAAAAGACACATAAAATAAAGTCCGCTGCAACACAGAAGGCTCCATGCACAGGTATACTGGTGTGGAAAATACCACCACAAGCTAACACATGCACTGCTATGTGATGGTGTAAAAAGATCCCTAATGTCTTATTCAAAATCACTGCAAGCAAAGCATCTAAACCTGCTAATTTTGACACATGCTAAGCTTTGTGATTCAATTACTCAAGAGAGCAATTGCATGTCCGCCTTTTTAATGTATTTGGGATGATGGCTAGCTGGACCTTATTCCTTCATCATATTTCTAAGAGCAGATGGCACAGCCTACCTGCTGAGAAAACAGTGATGGTTCAGTGGAAAAGGCAGCTCTTGACTGTTTTGTGTCCCTACAGACAAAAGGTTGGGTTTCCAAGATCAACAGAGAAATCCTGGCCCAGAAAATAAATCCCAAGTGTGTGACCAGCAGGCTAGATCTTTTTATTTGTTGCTTTTAGCAAGCTCTAGAAGAGATTTTGAAACTTAGCCCAGATCAAAGTATTCATTATATAGTATTTTGATTTATCGAATAACACTGTATATGGATTACAGTTTCCACACATTAGTAATTTTACCAATGTGTTTTTTATCCCAAACAAAGACCAAGGTATTTAGAGATAAATTTACAGTGACTTCCAAGCAGTAAGTCTAGCTGTGCAAGCTGGTAGAAAGCCTGCTGGACTCCAGGTTGCTAACAAGCAAAAAGCCTGCCCTACTTTCCTACTCTGCAGCTTTCAGGAGGTTGAAGGCTTATATCTGGCAGTGTCAATGACAATCTTGGAACTTGTAAGTTAGCCTGGGACTTTCAGCAGTTAATCATCTTTAATCTCAGAACAGAATTTCAGACTAATTGAAATGCAGACTGGTAGCCCTGGTACTTGGCAAAACCGAGTGTGTGCTCACAGATGCTGACTTGACCTACCTACCTGCTATTCCCATTCAGAAATCCGACTGAACACGGAAGTGCTGAGCACAGATATTCTAAAGGCAGTGGGAGGGAGGGGAGTGTTTATATAGCTTGTTGCAAGCCAATCTCCAGTATGTTTTTCCAGCCTATGTAGGTGTTTTCCAGCCCAGCTGGAGTTAAACTCTGGCAAACCAGACAGCTGTGTGGCACACAGAGATGAGTGTGAGTGCGTGACACGGAGAGTTTGTGTCTGCGTGCACAAAATACTTTCTTGCTGCAAGTGAAACAGCAGGACACCACCGCCTGCACCTGTGCGTGTGTGCACACAAAAAAAGCAGGCAACATCCACACACAAAGCAAGGAATAAAACCCCCAAAACTTATTCTCCTTCTGCACCACTATCTGTAGTTCTCCTGTAACAATATTCAGCAATTTTCCATTAACTTTCTTTCTTGTCTTCCTAACCTCAGGCTTTCTAACATTATTAGAACACAGTAATTTAAAATAAATTAGCCCCAGCCAAAGACAAACTGTAGTTGCAACAATGAAAAGGAGCCTTGGGGAGCTCTCGAGCAAGAGTGGTAAAGAAACAATGCACAGCTGGAGGCCAAAAGGAAGGGGCAAGCACGGTGCAGTGAGGTGGGGGTGAAATGTGTCATATACAGAGACAGAGACCGGAGAAAAGTTGAGGTCAGACACCCCCAGCTACTCCAATGCCCAAAGTGCAGACTATCCTTGCTCCTCAGACTTTAGTATGCTGTCTTCAGGGGACACATACAGTCCATAAGGTCCTCCTCAAAAGACGAGCAGGCTTTAAAAGCACTGATTTATAGATTATGGCATGCTTTGAATATGCTTTTTAAAAAAGCTTTAGAAAGACATAAAACTTCAAAACTGATATTTGAAGTGCTCAGTCAAGATGGCCACATTTGGATTTTGATTTCAGCCTGTTTTTCTAGCCTTGCTTCTGTATGTTTTAGAAATCCTGTGTGCCAGGCTTGCAGGATACCACCACTGCTGAGAAATCAGACCTGGATTTCCTAGCTCAGACCACTCCTTTCATGTAGTAAACACAAACCACCAGAGCTGAATCTCTTCTGAAGCCATCACTGGCCAGTCCCAAAAGTATACAGGGAAACCAGTCTGTCAGCTTGTACTCAGGTGGCTGCAGTGTGGCACTGCCATGTCAGGGCCCAGGACTGCGGCTTGACAAGGACACGGAAAGACGAGGTGCAGAGGGAATTGGTGCTGTAAGGACTACAAGGCTGAACACCACTTTGTATACAATGGAGAGTTGCTTTGTGCACATGAGCAGTGTCCAGGGGCCTCCACAGCTTTGCAGACAGCCCTGGCTTCAATCAAACTGGGCAAATCCTGGGAAGAGCCAGCTGCCATTGACTGTGAGTCAGGACTGCTGACAGACTGACAGCACTACAGTCAGCTGAAAGTCAGGACTACTCAAGTTAGTGTGAGCAGACTTAAACCTTGAAAACTGGTCATATTTCCATCCTCAGATATATTGAGCACTTAGTCTTTTTTGTGCACAGACACTTCTGCTGGCTTTGCTGATCCCATTAAAAGCCAGCCTCCTTTCAAAGGCACCCCAGGCACCTGCACCAAGTACTTTCTCTTCTGTGCAACAAGAGTAAAAAGTGAGCCATAAACTCGGCCCTAGAGCTGACTTCATGAACAATGCCATCCATAGCACAAAAACTGAACTTGTTTCTAGTGCTTTTCACATAGTGTAAGCTCCTATTTTGCTTAATCAATTGTAGACATTCAATCTGAAGAGGGAAGTGAGATTTTAGACATCAGGCATTTTGCATTTTCCAGAAAGTTTATACCAGGAAACTTATACTGTACCTGTACCACTTCCATCCAGTCGTTCTGAGCTCACTGTTGTGTCAAAAGACTCTCTGGGAATTGTGTCATTCCCAAGTTTCTGGAAGAGTAAGAAAAGTTCTCATATTAGTAATATGTCTGCAATGAATACAACTCAGGGGTTCTGTAAAGAAAAACCCCCTAATTTGGAAGCCATGAGGCAGAGAAATCAGTGATAGCAAGAAATGGAGCATTCTCTCTCTTTGTTTCAGATCTTGGAGAGTTAAGTGGGAAGAAAACTACCCTGATTTGTAACTACCACTGCCACATGCCTATTAGAGCTGCAATGACACACTGCCTCCTATGTGATGGGTCTCCTAATGTACAGGAGTTGAAACTGTAGGTGCTAGCTGGAAGCAGCCTTTTCTCCAAAGATAGCTCTGCATCTAAAAACTTCTTGTTTGAAATAAAAACCTTTTTCTGAAGATCCAGATTTTGAGTATGACTGCTGAAGGGATCTTATGCTCTTCTACACAGAACAACAACTTCTTATTTTAGATAAAACTGCAACTACAGAAGTAGGAGTGCTCACATACTTACAGGATTCCTCTAGAAACCAACAGACCTTACTTACTGAAAAGTATTCAAAGCTACTCATCACAAGCACCGCTGGGTGTTCAGCACCTCAAAAGAAAGGGGACTTCTGGTTTATATGCTGATATTTTGCTTAAGTCTTCTATTGTCAAAAACAGGTTTCCTAACATCTTGGCCTCAAAAAAAAAAAAAACCAACAGCAGAGACTTTTGTCATGTCATCGATAAGTGAGCTTGAAACCTGTGTATTCACCAGGAGAAGCTTAGATATGCAGCACTTGTAAAAAAAACAGCCTCCTTTTACTGCCTTACCTGCTAGCAAAGCTTAGGCAGAAGGACAAATGAGAGGATTCAAAAAAAGCACATAGAAGTAGGTGCAGGATATACTAAGAGATAAAGCCTTATAAAGATAAGACTAGGGATAGAAGTGAGATTTTTTTGAAACTAAGAAAGTAGGGATAGACTTCTGCAGGCAAGCAGCTGCAACCTTGATCTTCATTTGCTATTTCAAGGCAGTTAGTATGGCAGATGACTTAAAACAAATGATTTATTCTGATGACCACTGCAATTGGTTATATACCCACATGAAAGTCATGTTGACATGTTCAGGTCACTGTTGCTACTGCTGCAACACCAACTCTGACTGTCCCATAGCATTCAGGAATCTCCACCACGTGCCACACAGTGTACAAACATGATCACTGCCCTTTGGGGGTTATGATCTGAAAGACTGCTAAGTATAGCATGTAGTTAAAAATGGGACAACAGGAAACATAGGAAGGGAGAAAATGGTTACAAGTAGCAGGAGTACATATCTATTACAGAAAAACTGATGCATTTAGAGTGAAAATAGTATTTCAAATACAAGCATAAAGAAATGATCTCTAAACACCCATGCTGGCCATGTGCCTTTCGCTGTGGTGGTAATACGATACAGGCATTTCAAGACAAGACGATTTTAGGGAGTGATGCAGAAGACGTTGTTAGCCTTACAGATTTCCTGATACCTCCACTTTGCTCATGTAATTTCTCAGCTCCTAAAACAAAGCCTCTCTTCAATATAACAAAGAGAATAGAGATGCTGAGTGTTTGCTATTCCTGTGTAAGACCTGGCAGGGTGTCTTGGGGTGACTTTATGATGTGTATCCCATATCACTGCCCTATGCCCAGAAATTAATTCTTGTGCCTTTCTATGCCTTTAAACTGAGCCTGAGAGGGGGAAGGAAAAACTAGCAAAACTTTTTCAAAGCAGTTTGCAGCTTGTTCAAGGTCACATAGAGATAGTGACTTTTTTTTTTTTTCCCCAGTCAGCTTTTGGCCAGTTTTTCAGCTTCTTTTCTCTGGAGAGAGACTGAGAGTTGAACCTTTTTTTCTTTCCCTGGACTTTTGGATTTTCTCCCTTTTCTGCTGGACTGCTTCAATATCAGAGCACATCAGGAGGACTTTCCACCGGGCACAGAAGGCCTGGCCTTGGGCCAAGCTCCAGCTCTGAGGAGACCAAAGGGAGGACTCTAACACTTTCCCAGGTTTTTCCTCTACAGTGAAAGATTTTATTATTCAGCATTATTTTTCTTTTCCCATGTGTTTGTTAAATAAATAGTTCTTATCTCTTTCACTTTCTTTCGAGGAAAATTTATTTTTCCCGAACCTGGTGGGGGAGGGGTGGTTGTGCCTTCTCTCAGAGGATATATTTCTAAATTTGACCAAACCAGAGCACAGGGTGATGCGGTCTCCCAGTCTCTCCTCTAAGAACAGGTGAACACCTGAAATGGCACACTGCATTAAGGAGGGTGCTATTAGAATAATCATTAAACTTCCTGTACCGTAAAACTATCCTGATACAATGAAGTGCTCTGGACAGATGCTCTCTAGAAATGCTGTGACTTGTAGGGCCAGAATATTTAGCTATGGTGTCCATATGGACAAAACAAAGTCACCTTCAAAGATAGCAGAAACCATTGGGCAGAAACTCAGTTTTTATTCCCATTTCTTGACTGCCACTGATATTTTGGCTAAATTCTCACCTTTTCACCTCCTAAAGTTACATGTTTCTGTATATGACTGTCTTGGCTATATATATTTTAAAGGGAATACCACTCTCCTTTTACTGGACTTTTCTTCTGTACCTCGGAAAAAAACGCCTTTTTGGCAACAATCTTTTCATGGAATGTAAATTCTCATGAACTTTCACTGAGAAACTAATTTTCTCATGTAAATACTGAAGATAGATGCATAACACTTAGCTACAGTAAATTACTTAGGAGAGCTGTACGACGGTACAAAACTAATTTCACTGTAATTCCCTCCTCCCTCTGTAGTTATGGGACTACTGGGGAAATGTGACCATGTACCGAGACATGTACAAAAGCCAGTGCTGGCACCTATTAGTGCAGTAATTAAAAATGCAATTAGGATGTGTGCATGTTTGGCTACCTACTGTACACATATTACAAACAGCTTATGGCCCCCAGACGACACTAAACAATGGCTGCAAAAATTTACCCTGAAAAGTCGGATCAATGCAGGTAAATTCATCATGTAGATAAATAACACCCGGGCTGTATTTTTACTAGGAATTCATGCAAGGTTGGGAAACACTGCAGGGTTGGGTGTCATTGAGAAGGAATGAACAGGTTATGGATGACTGTTCCCTCATAGGCCTTGCTCCAGGTATTTAAGAATCCAGTGTGTAACACTAGATGGAGCTAAAAGATCGTTTTATGTGCGCCCTGAGGCAACACTGATCTGCAAGTACTTGACTCTACTGTAAGTGCCAATTCCCACGTTGTATTCTAAGTAAAAGAAAACAAAAGCGCATTTACCATCTTTCCATCTACTCTGCACCTGCTCGTGACTTCTATCTGCAACATGACTGTGGTAGGGTATGAATGAAACAGTAAATTCCTTCTGGCTTTGTTTTCATGTAAAATAGCTCAGAATATAAGCAGCCATCTGTACCTTAAAGGAAAATAAAATCTTCTATCATACTGAAATTCTGATAAATTTGAAGATGTTACAGAACTTGGTATCATAACGATCCTAAACAATGTAGCAGTGGGATGCTGTCTTCTGCAGCTCAAGTGTCAGGATCCTGTATGATTTCCACACTCATGAGTATCATGAAAAAACCTAAATTATTTCATATTATGATGGATGATGCATGTGAAAAATGCTTTTGAAGAGCAGTTCAATTTTGTGTCCACTGAGCAACATTAAGAATAGACAACTCAGTACTCTGCTGTGTAGGGATTCCTATTTCAGTTCAGTTTTCTTGTCACTCTTTAATATATAAAGACATAGTTTTGCATTCCACAAATATAAATTTATACTAAAAATAAGATCAATAATATTATTTTCTAGTAATTTAAACCTGAAATAAGAGGACTCACCTTTCCAGCCAGTAAATAAGCTAAGTGTGATAAAAACCCCCTAAAACCTGGCAATAGGCAACAACTTTTCCTTTTGCTGAATGAAATTAAAGTTTTCAATTACTGTGATGAAAGCCCACCAGTTGAAGAGGACTTTTACTCTCCCCACTCGAAAAAAAATTACACATGCTAATAGTCTACCTTAGTCATGTTGTTCCAGATTTGACTCACTGTAGGTAACAAGTGTTAAGAACCCAAAGAGCACGAAGCATACACAATCATGCACTTGTAAAAATTCACATAATCTGGAATAGCTTGGTATTTTATAATTACAGGCAGGGCGTAATACTCTTATTTAAAATCATATGGCATTTTATTTGAAAACTTGCTGCTTTAAAGGTCAATGAGACTATTCATGGGCATTATCTAATACCAATGAGAAAGGTGGGAATTGGTCATTTCTTTAGAAAAATCGTTTTTGCACTGAGGATCCCTTTAATGATCCACAGACGGCTGCATTCATTTGAATCTGCTTATGAGAAGAGTCTGGTGTCTGCAGGAATGGCTTACACATCATGGCAAGCACTGTAAGACTCTGAAGAAAGGGAAAAATGGACTTAGGCTGCCTTGCTTGGTCACAGCAAGACAACTCTGTACATGTTAAAGGAAGGAAAACAAAACAAAGTTTCATTGTAAGGTAACACCTTTTAAATTACAGGGGACAGTGGTGGGGAATGGAGAACCTCAGAGTGCCCTGCACATGGAAGAGGAAGAGAGCAGTGAAAAAAGGCTGATTCTTTGGTAGTTGTGAAATATGCCAATTGCAGCTGGCAGGAAACAGAGGATAATAAAGGGGAAGACCGATGGCAAATGGGCATCAGGCAAAATAGGCCGGCACAGAATGCTTTGGAGGAACACAAGGATATTCCACTCCGTACATTTGCAGAGTGAAGCAGAGCTCCTGCCCAGGATCAGCACTTCACAGAAGACAAAAAGGGAACCTGGACAGACAATTGGAAATAAATTTTTTTTAACAGGTTATTTTCTTTCATTGTTAGTATTTGGAATATATAAATCAAAGGCATAAAAATAATTAGGTGTGGTACAAAAGGACAAAAAAATCAAAAATTGCAACAAGAAAAGTATATGCCAAATATCGTAAACAGTGAATGGTAGCCAGATTTGCTTCTCTGTATGGAATATATAATTTAATATACAGTAGACCTCTCCATCTGTCTACATCACTTTCTGAAAGAAAAGGGTACTGACAGCTACCACTGTAGTTAACCTTGCCACATACCTGAGGTACTGGTGTGCAAGGGGGCACACAGTGAGAAGCCTGTCCTAGTTTTACCTTTTCTGGAGCAATTCCAGCATGCACCGTGAACGAACCACATGCATCATATAGAGTGGAGATACTGGGCCGGGCTTATAAGTCAGCCCCAAATTATTCTGTGATAAGTGCAAATAATTAGATGGTCTCTTCTGTGTTTGTGATGGTCTGACACCAAGTGCAAGGGCAGGCATCATCCCCTCCCCAAGGCTTAAGGGTGCAACTCCTGCTCCACATGTGCAGCCTGTGCCTTGGTCAGGCCGTTTGTGTTCAACCACCACAGCACAGAGCAATCCTGTCACAGGAACACCACGATCCCTGTTGGAAAGCAGGACTGATGTGTCAAGCCCCAGCCACCAATCCTTGCAGTCCCAACCCACCTCTCCTGAACACACATAGTTTTGCTCATTTTTTTTAACAACTCAAAAGAAATCACATTGCCTTCACCTTCTGAGCAGAGGCTGCTCTCTTCTCCTGCTTGGCTTTCATTTCTGCGAGAAGTCCACTGCCCATCACTTGCACACCATACCTCCGGCCTCCCTGGGGGCTGCCCTTGCTGTCACCCCTCTCAGCTTTTGCCACATCATCTGTCTGCACCTCTTCCAGTGAGTCTGGCGTCTTTAATTCCTCGGACCGCTCCGCACCACCGTTCTGCTCTGCAGACTTTGCCTCCTTCTTGCTTGCGTCTAAAGCTGGACTTTTTGCAGCAACCTTGGGCGAGGAGGGCTCCTCTGCCACCGACACAGTCTGGGGACGTTCTGATTTGGAGCCTCTCGATTTGATTAAGTTAAGGAAGCCACTCTTCCTCGAGTCCCTTTTCTTCTTCTCATCACCTGCTTCACTGGGCTCACCGCTGTCTGAACTTTTAGTTGATGGTCTCCTAAAAAAGACACCAACATTTCAAACTTTTCTCCACTCCCCTCCTCCCTTTTTAAAATAGTACCAAACGACTTCTTGCAGACAAAGCCAGTCTTTTATATGACCCCTATGTTGACCTAGGCCCAATCATTACCTGGTGTCTCTATATTAAAAACTGGACAATTAGCATTGGTCATACCATCTTGAGGACTTCTGTGCTGCTTTGTGCAGTTGTTTATTTTGCACTGGGCATCCACCTGTTTCTAACACCAGACAGCTCTAACCAAGCTGACTATGCACATATACATTGGGTTTGCATGGCCAGGTTGTGGTAGCAGGGGGTCAACAGGAGTGGCTTCTGTGTGAGGAATCCTCCCGCTGAGCAGGAAGGAGCAGCAGAGAATGTGTGATGAACTGATCACAGCCACCATTCCCTGTCCCTCTGTGCCACTGGGGAGGAGAAGGTAGAGAAAATTGGGGGTGAAGTTGAGCCCTGAAAAGAGGGAGTGGTGGGCAGAAGTATTTTTAAGATTTGGTTTATTTCTCATTATCATACTCTGATTTGATCTGTAATATATTAAATTTTCTTTTCCCCAAGTTGAGTTTTGCCCATGACAGTAACTGGAAGACATCTCTCCCTGCCCTTATCTCAACTCACAAGCCTTTCATTATATTTTCTCTCCTCTGTCCAGCAGGAGGGGAGTGATAGAGCAGCTATGGTGGGCACAGGGTCAACGCACCACAACATACAATTTCACTCTGCTCCATTTCCAGAGTGCATTACCTGTGGTTTATACCTGCCCATTAGTAAAAGGAGAAGAACTGATCTAGACACATGTTTAACACAGCTTTTGGGAGATCTTGTTCCTTAAGGGCCTTGCTTGAAATAGGAACTAGCTGGCACAGCCACTTTCTCTCAGTAAGGAATACAGAGGTCACTTTTATGGTGCAGATACTCATCCTCAAAAAAACCCAAAAAAACCCAAAACCAAAACAAACAAAAAAAAACAAACCCAAAAGAATGAACAAGCAAAACCAATCCCTAAACAACCCACCTGCCACTAGGATTTTCTAGAGGCATCTTCTGAGCAGAGTACTCACACTTAAGGGCAAAGGTGAGCACATACACGTTCTGCATAAAAGCATAAAAGCACCCAAACTGGATCTTTATTTGGGACTGGGTGTCCCAAATAAAAATCCTCAGCAAAGAGTATGGCCAGCGTGGGCAAACAAGGATGGTGCAAGTTCACAGGGACATCTGAAATGAGCAGCTAGCAGGCACCCAAGGGAAGCACAGGAGAATGTGAGCCCGTGAGCACCCTGAATTTAACCTGGCTAAGACATTTTTCAAGGCTACCATAATTTCATGCCTCCACATAGTATATCATACATAGCTTCACGTGTCACTACAGATATCTAAAACTCTCAGTGACTCTAAAACATTTGCTTTTCCTGACACAGCTATCTAGCAGTTAACACTTACTATTTTCTTCAGTGGATGTCACATACAGCACAGAAAGGGTCATTCCAAGTTGCCTGGAAATCACCCTTCCTTTCTCATTTAGTTATGGAAATACCCTGTGTGCGCACGTGCACAAGCATGCAGGAATTCAAGAACATCTACATGCATGGCTCTGTAAGTATACAGCCAGCTACAAAGCAACTGTATAAGCTCTATAACCCTTGTATAAAGCTGAAGGAGACATATCTGGCAGGTTAATGTTTTGCTTAAACCTGAAATACTACAGATTGGTCAACCATGTCTTTAACATATTTCAAAACCAGCATAAATCTACTGTCATCTATGAAAACACTGTACCCGACAGCACTCCTCAGCAGAGAGGAACACCCATGTGTACAAGGAACACTGGGGAGACTCTCAACCAATACAAAGCTCTGCTTCAGCTCTAACGAGCTTTGCTGAAGGGTAAAATGAAGTCAACGGAATTATAAAAATACACACTAGTTATGAATCCCCCCCACCATGGTATAGTAAAGCAATTTATTTCCAAGTAGCCACTTTTAAGGGTAGGTAATCTAATTCACAATGTCTTGACTATTAAGGTATTTTCTGACTTTGACAACAGCAACTCTAGATACTGGGAAAAGGAGTCAAACACAGCTTGAAACTGCTGCTTGCCCAGCTATCAAGATGGATATTTTTTTTTTTTTAAATAACTCCTAAAAAACTTTTTAAACTTACTTTGAATCCATTTTTGTCACTTTCTTAGTGAAAAATTCATCCACACCTTCATCCACTCTCCCCATGAGGCCATTCTGATCTCCTTCTGGTGGTACTCCAGCAGACACCTGACAGAAGAAAAAATTCTCTCTGGTATATAATAATCTAAGCATGTTTGCTCCAGTGATAATAATTAAGAGTTAAGACATTATAAAAATTATGTGTGCCAACCACAACTCAGTGCAGACCACAGAATCACCACTGGAACTCCCCCTCTAGCCAGGCCAGCTGATTCATTATATCAAAAGCAAAGTAACCCAAAACACCAGTGACAAAATGGATGCTGCAATGCATGAGGCCAGGAATCAAATATCTTTGGCTTGAAAAAAATAGAGCACTAGGCCAGTTAGACAAGCAAAAGAAGCAGAAAAAATAAATCCTGATCAGGAGATGACCTGAAGAGAAAGTATTTTCAAAAGGCAGTTGTCTCACTACTTGGAGAAAAAGCTATGTTCTGAATTTTGGACTTAGAGATTTAGAAACAGAGCTCTGGCAGGCTAACAGAGCCTTTTATAATTCATTCAGTCTAGCACTTCCAAAAGCAGAGACTCTAAATACAGAATCAGGTGTTCCACTTTAGGAACCAAACCCAGACTTTTGCTCAATGTCTGAAAACAGCAAACCTGCTCCCCATCTTTGGTTTCAGTGCCCTCATTTTGAATATGGGTGACCTCAGGCATATAAACCAGGCTGGCTTTGAAATACCTGCCAACCACAAAGGCCCTGTGAAGATTAGCTGGTGACTCTGCAGCCTCCTGAAGATGAAACAAGCAGTCTCCTGGGAGGATTTCTCATGTGGTCTAGCTCCTGTACATGGCTTTGATGTGGAAAAGCTCTATTACCAGTAAAGAGACTCCCTTCCATTTAAATGCCATATGGAAACCTTTTAGATGACTACAGAGGACTCCCCAAGACCCAACCCAGTTGTACTCTTGGTAGTACTAGGGACCAGGACACAATATAGCAGGGTTTGTAATTTGAAACAATTCCAATCAAGGAATCTCCTAGATGCCACCATAACTCAAGAGTAATCCCACCTTCTCTTTTGGTGTGGAATACAAACTCTTTTCTATGCTTCAATACTCTTAAAGGCTGCTGTTAATGTCAAACCCAGCCTCATTAAGTCAAGACAATGAACTTCATATGAACTAATGCTTTGACACAATCATGAAACTTTTTACTTTCCTGGCTGAACCCTGTTAGAAATCAAGTATTTATTTTTGTTATCAAAGATAATAGTTAATATTTTATTGATACCTGCTGTAGCAATCTAATACTGATGTGGAAGAAGCCCACCTGGTAATGACTGCTTTGTTGCCAGTCAAACTGGCAACAGATTTTCTATAAATAACAGTTCTATTCTAAATTAGCACAATGATTTATCAGGTTTCCTACTACGCCACCTTTGGTAAGTTCTGTAGAGAACTTGTTTAGCTGGAATATCTGACACTAGGCAGGAGTGCACATGCCTTCATCTGGTTGGTCTCAGTCACAAACCCCTTATCACTCAACTGAAACACAAAATAAAAGCGAGTGTCGCACTTTAACAGAAATGAGAAACCACTTCATATTGATAGTGGAGTCCTCCAGATAGTAGGGATAAACATGTAAGTATCAAAAGTAAGAGCATCTCCTGAAGAGGAAATAATTCTGGGATCCAATGATCTACAGAAAATGAGAAGATCTACCTCAAAAAAAAGAAAACAGCATCTGAAACAGCAGCAGGTTCCTAAAAATTAACTAAAGATGTACAGAAATGTTGAGGGTCTAATAAGGTCCTCAAGGCTCAGGATGTTTTTATAGCTGTTTATTGTAACACCTTTTATTATCAGCATTAACTGTAAGGCTGAGCTCTGGTTTATTTTTACCCTCCTGACTCTAAAAAAAGAAAAAAAAAAAAAGAAAAAAAAAGTGTTAAGGTTTCATTTGTTCTTTTTAATCTCTTTTTTAGCTTAAGTTTAAAAGCAAGCATGTTTCTTTGTTAAGGAAAAAACTGTCTTTGAAGCAGAAATAAATAAGATGAATCACTATCTCTTTCAGGCATTAGAGATTAATCTCTTTTGCTATACTAAATCTTCACACATAAGAGGAGAACTCATGAGGTTAAGATCTCACAAAAATCTAAATGATAAACAACTGTTTTATTGTTTTGCTTCAAAGTTAAAGCTACTTGGGAGTGGGTGGTTTTGAGTTTTTCTTTTTTTTCCTTCTCCTTTTCCCCCTCTCTGAATACTCATTTCAGTAGAAATTCTGACAAAACTATAAATCTTTCTTCTGCCTGCCCACTCAACCCAAGTTAAAAGTTTGTTTCTTTTTTTTCCTCCATCTTCTCCTTTCTTTTCTTACATTTTTCAGCTTATAAAGAACCAATCTGTTTTCCAGCAAAACCAGAGAAGTACAACTATGATCATCTGAGACTCCTTGAATTACTAAATACAAATAATGGGAGCAGCAAACAATCCAAAAGACCTGCTTTAAGCAGCAGAAAAGGTCAAGATTTTGCCTCTCACATTTCAAGTGCTTTTCCTAAGTACTGCTTTCTGTATTCTTGAAGTGGCAAAATCAGCAGCAAACTCTGCAAGCAATGTCATGGTCCACTCATGACTCTGACCTTCAAAATCTGGCTGTTTCATTTTCAGAAGCATCAAAACAAACATCTTAAGTCTTTCAAAAATTTGTTTGGACTCATTTTGAGGTCAGAACTAGTAAGGAACTAAATGGTTCATAAAAACAAGACAGGGACAAATGAGTTTAAGTAAAAAAAGCTCCTTTGAATTTCTGCAACTAAATAAACTCCCAATTTCCAAATAAATTCAATATGGATGAGCACATTCCCACAACACTGCACTATCACGGGAGGTAGGACCTCTCCTCCAGTAGGAGTAACCTTTTTGTTGCTGTTGAAGAAGATATTGTATGTCCTAGGTCCATGCCTGGTAGTGAAGCATTTGCCCCTCCCATGCCCCCACTCCTTCCACCTCCCTATGCTGATGGCACAGGATGTGCTGAGTTTGGAAGCAACTGGGAAAACATGTGTGTTCTGCAGCAATGGAACTGGGAGAAATAAACACAGATGTGTTTTCAGTACATGGAGACAAATCCATTCTTCTGCTACCTCTAACCTTCCCTGTAAAGCACAAGGGAATTGAAAGTTGGCTTGAATATTCCCTTTGCTTCGATGTTTCTCCCTTTCCAAGTGGTACAAAAAGCATTCCACTGCCTGATATGATCTTTCCCAGTATTAGGGAAATTTTCAAGGATCCTCACAACTGAAAATCCTCAGGAAGCAGAAGAGGCCACAGGCATTTATTACGAGGCTGCCTAACTCAAGAGAAGTAACGTCTGCCCCTTGATAGGGCTACTTATCATATCAGCTGTGCTCTGTTGCTGTGAGATAACTCTGCAACTCCTCCAGATCTGTCCTTACATACCCCGAGGACACACCACCACAGAAATAAATCTTTACTGATGTGGTGTGCCAAGGAAATGGAGCTGTGGGAACTCCACGCACGTATATTGAGTTCACACCAATGCCTTTCGTGAACAGACAGTGCTCTTCTGTTTTGCCTTTCTAAGGCAGGCTCCAGCATGAAAAGCAGATCTGTGACTATGCAGATTTGCTGGCCCAAACACCATCTTCAGTTTAGGAGCTGTGGGAATCTGGGTGTCAGAGAGTAGCTCCTCTGATTGCTGATAGAAATAAGAATTCATGCCAAGTTACCACATCTTAATGGAGGCAGAAAAAAGGATTAAGACTTAACAAATCCTTGCAACGTAATTGAAAAGTCTCATGATATTTTCTGCATTTCCTGTGAAAGTTCCGAGTACCTCCAGAAACTGCTTCCATGAAAAAAACCCCACAAAATAAAAAGGATAGAACATATCATGGATTTAGGCTGTGTCAAACAAGACAAAAAGCTTGTAATAGGGATGGCACACTGAAAGACATGAATACCAGGAGAAAAATTAAGTAGTTGCTTATGGCTTTTACACCTTCAATCATTGCCCTCATTACATTGCAAGACTTGACTCACAGCAAAAAGCAATCAACACACAACATTGCCAGCAATGTTTTAATGTAGACTCACTGCTGCTTGACTGGGCTGCTGCTTTTTATTCCTTTTGGGCCTTAATTTTGTAAAGTGTTCCAGTTTCCTCCCTTCTTCTGATGGCAGCTCTGAAATAAATCCAGAAGTTCGTTTGTCTGGCCTGCTGGAAGGAAATGGTGGGTCTTCTATATGGATAGGTACTTCTTCCAGTGCTTTATCTAGATCAAATTCCATTTCTAAGAGAAATCAAAACTTTCTAATTAGATTTAACATGCAATTTAAAACAAAAGACAATGCCATTCCTCTTTTTGGTGGTAAATAATTATAAGCACATTCAGGGAACTTAGCCACAACATGTCTGTGAGCAGATAGCACTGTGAGCAACTATTTACTATCAAACACATTAGCAAAGTCCCAAAACAAAGCAGCCAGTGTGGAGCAAAAATTCAATCCAGAGGGAGGGAGAATCACCTGTGCTTTTCAATCAAGAACCACCTAGAACCACCTCAGGCAAGCAAAGAAACAAAATGTATTTAAGAAATCCTCACTTACCAAAAGCTCTGGACACTGGCCGAAGCATTCTACTGTGGATGCTTTTCCTTTTTGATTTAGGAGTCATCTATCAACACAAAACAAAACAAAAAATTACTTTAGGGGACAAAAGAAATTAGAACAAATCAGTTTTTCAAGCCTATGAACCATTCCAAGATCTGATTTGATTTAACACCAGAAAGGAATGGGTTTTTTCCTCCCTCTCTCATACACTCAGAACTTTTTCTAAATTGATAGTTTGTTCAACTGACTTTTAACACAAGCAGGGAGGTAATTTATTTTTCCCACTAAAACTGCAGGCTGTACACAGGATGATTATTGAAATTGTCCAAACATTAACTCTTTGATCCTCAATTGTAAAAGAAAGTAGCTATTAAAATCTCATCTCTGCATTTGAGATCACAAGGGACCCATTTAAGACTTAATTACTTTGTGCAACCCTGCACAGTTAATGACAATACCAGGAATAGCCTACCCCTTGTTCTGGCGTTTATTTTTGATACAAAATATACTTCCTCAGTTCATTTGTTAGTGGCACGTTACTGGGGATTTGTGCTTCTGGACACCACCACACAGCTCACCAACATTCCCTAGGAAAATGAGCCTTGGAGAATACAGTCCTTCTTCAGAAAACAAAAACACCATGTCAGCGTTGGCAGTATCTATAGCAAACATATGACTTCCCTGGACTTCAGACACACTGAGAATAGCTGGAAAGTTCGGCATACATTCAACACAGCTACTGAATTATGAACAATTAGCCTTCTTATCTTCAAAATGCAAAAAAAAAGGAGCATGTTGCTTTAAGACCACAAATACCCAGACTTAAGACTCAGGTTTGCTCTTTTTGGAAAAAAGTTGTCTTTCTTTTCCTGCCTGAAGCCTTCTGAAAGTTAACATGGTGAGTAAGACAATTTTGCTACAGGAAATGGATGCATCACCAATTCCAAACCTCTTAACATAGCTCAGCATTGTCAGACTTTTTGTGTAAAAGCTGACCTGCAGGTTTTCTCAAGAGTTAATTTTAAATGGCTCAGCTCCTATAAAGATGCTATTCTTGAAGCCTAGTGACTGCATATCTAGTGGCTTCTGGAGTATCAGTCAGGAAGCTGTTATGGCTTGCAACTCATTAACAGAATAGTTAATCAAGTTTAGTAGTATCAATTTTATACCAGCCAGAAAAGACACAGTTGGCATTAACATTTTAGACAAATCATGAACTGTTTAAGGCAAACATCTGCTAGTTTTTATGTATGCAAAGTTCAGTGCACAGACCCACATGCACTGAATTCATATTCCCGAAGTAGTCACGAGGATCATTATGCCACTACTCACATGCTCAGGGTTATGACAGATTTTTGTAACAGGACAGCTATTACCCATGTTCTCAGGACCAGAAAAGGACTGGAAGACCACAGAGTGGGCAGTGATAGCACTGCCTGGGCAACAGAGCTCTGGTTTTATTGCCAGGTACATTGTTGGGAGAAAAAGATACCTTCAGCTGCTGCAGGTTTCCACTTCCACATTTGACAACCATCAGTAAATGACACAACAGTTTCACAACCAGCCAGAAAAACAGTTTGCCACCTGAGCAGATTTACTCTGACACTAATGAGCAGGCAAAGTGTTGCTGCATCAAAAGGTCAGACATTACTTTCAGAGTTACCAATAAACTAAATGCAATAGATTTGGTGGTGAGTGGCTGGAGAGGTGCTGAATTTTTTCAGCCGAAACTGCAGCGGACTGTACAAGAGGTAGGCAGCTGGGCAGCCTCTGAACTGCACAGCTCAACAGCTGTCCATCCATCACCCAAACCTGAAACAACCAAAGCATTTGCACCTCATGTAAGAAAGAGTTGAAGCAGCTCAGCATTTGGGGAACAGCAATTAGATGTCACTATCAGTGACAGTCCTGGTTTTATTTCCAGACATAGACCTTTTCTCTTGTTAAGGTACATTCACATGCATTTTGGTCCATTTCCCAATTTCTTTTGGTGGTGTGACTGGAAGTTACATCTAGTATATACAGCAACTCATGCTAAAGAAGATCTGAAAGGAGGACAGAAAACACGGCTGATGGGAGACCTCTGGTCACTCAGCAGCTGCACAGCCATGGCCGGCGTTCGGAGTAGATGAACAAGCTGGGAGTTGTATCAGCCCAGGGCACCAATGCAAAAAAAGCACAGGGCAAGTTCTGAGGTTCCTGTGCAAGGATTGGAATGTTCCAAATACATCTCCAACAGCCAGGAACAGAATGATTTCATTTTCCTTCCCAGACAAGAAAATGCCCCCAGATGACCCTGCAGAGCTTGCGCTGACGACCATAAGCCAGTCTCTGCTACAACTTACTGTCAGCTTGGCATGATCCATCAGCAGCTTGGTTGCTGGGGATAAAGGCAGAAGGATAGAGATGCTTCCCATTTGCTTTAACAGCATGAATAGCAGCTCCACAAACACTTTTATTTGAAAACCTTCTGTTTTCTAGCCTGTTTAGGAAGTGCACAGATGAAAGGCTTCTTGCCAAGTGAACTTTCTAGATCACACGCAGAACAAAATGGGTCAAAGCATTAATTTAAGTAGGCCAGTGTGCTCTTTTACAAAATATTAGGCTTAATCTCTGCTTAACATCTCAGCCACCACACAGTCTGCTACAGCAGCAGCACACATGTCATTGCTAGAGGAGATATCTGAATGCCCCAGCCTGAGCTCCATTTCCTATACTTCATGGAAGCAGCTCAGCTTTGGCAGAAACACATCTTCCACCTTGCCACCACCTCTGGTCCCACAAGCACAAAGTGGCTCTCCAGCCTTACACTTCCCTTGTGGCCTTTACAGAGGAATAGCTGTTAGTATCAACCTCCCCTCATTCACATCTTCCACAGACTTACCATTCTAGTATAACACCTCCTGAATTCTTCCTTGTTTTGCCTACTTTTCCATGAGCACATTGTAGGCTTCTTGGCAGAACAGATAGAAATAAACTGCATCTCTGGAATTGGAGAGGACCTCTTGGAAGTCTGCATGCATCTATGCCACTGAGATCTCAGGAGATGGCTCCATGAGTGCCCCCTCTGCAGTAGATGTGAGCCAGCAAATCTCTACCACACTTCCAAATAAGGGCTTACTTAGACACCGTCACGTGTCCTTGCCAACTTTATGCTCCCAGGACCTCTTCCCATGATCACTTTTACAGATTCCTCTCTTCTGACTGCCTTCCTCAGAAAACTATCTGAGCTCTCTGGAATTTTCTGAAATGGTATCACCAGCTGTGGAAGAACACTAGTACCTTGGGAATTAAAAACAACAACTGAAATAGTTCTGTTTTGAATGCTAGAAAAAAATGTACTTTCAGAAACACGATCTCAGGTACTCTCCTTGTTTATACAGGTAATTGAAATTACGCTCAGTGCTGAGGGATATACTTATTTCCATGTTTTTCTCCTCCTACTCCAAAGTAATTTATATTCAATCCTATTAGATACAGAGATGCTCCGTGAGCCTTCTGTTACTTCCCTTTCAAAAGATTTCAAGCAAACTAATGAACAACTTGCTGCTCCCTCTTGAAAATCATCTCCCCAACCAGTCTCCCTTCAACACATGGATTTTCAGCTTTGAGAACATGCTAAGGACTATTCTTTCATTAAGATGTATGATGCATGAATATAAAACCAAATCAACAGATTTTCCTTCTGAGCAACAATATTTGTGCTTATATCCCCAACATCAGCACTCTGCTTTGGTTTGGTCTTAAAACCAAGGGATCCTTTAAATCAGGTGCTACATTAGCTGAACCTTTTTGTAAATCCAATCTCATTCCTGAACCATTGCCTATTTCATTTGTAGGTGCAGATGGATGGCACTAGAGTCTCCCAGGAGACTCTCAAGGCAGTACAGAGGCAAACGAAGCACAAAAACATAAACAAGTAGGCCAGAAACAGCAGAGCTAAAAAAAATACTTACACTTGTACAGCAGAGAGTCTCCATGCAGCAAAAAAGAAAGAAAAAAGAATATGAATGGGGAAGACAAAGCAATAGCAGTTCTCAGGAAAGGAGGCAAAACCAGGAATCACCAAAATAAAGAAAACTAAAGCCAAAATGCTTGGAAGTCTTAGCAGGAAAGGTGACATGCAAAAATGAGGTAAAAATCCCTTTTGGAAGTGCTATGCATTTTGTATTTCCAGAGGATAACCAGAGAGGTATGCATTCTCTCATTTGATCTATACTGGGACAAATTAAGGTCTCCTGACATTTGTTTCCAATATAAGGCACTCGCCAATGGTGCCAATCTGCCACCTGCTGTCCCAATGTACTGTGTTTTTCCATTTTGCTGGCACCAGTAGCAAGAAAAAAACCGTAATTCTGTTATTTCCTAGTCTGAAGGAAGATTCTGAATTAAAAATTGCCAGTTTGTTGTGGTGTGCAAGCAAGCAAGGAAAACAAAACAAAGCTTCTCTTGAGGGAATGAAAAAGGATGCAAGTCTGTTCTCCTGAGGTTTAATAAATAAACCTACACAAAAGCAACAGTATTTCTCCTTTCCATGAGGAGGTTTAGAGGCACAGACTTTCAAGCACTTTTGGCACAGGAGAAAGATGCTGTTTCATGACTAAAGCACAACCTTTTCTCTTCCCTTCAAAAATTATAAGAAAAAAAAGGAAGCAGCACAGCTGTCATAGGAAATGAAGCAATGCCATATACCATCTCTTCTATGGCTCATGACCAATCATGCTCCTCCAGAATTTAGGGTTAGAAAAAACAATTATTAGCAGAGTGGTTTTGTTTTCAAGTTGAATGGGGACTGCTGCTATAACAACACTGCAGGTGTTAGCAGAGTGTGGCAGAAGTAGTCATGGTCTGGATTAAACCTGCTGTCAAGAAAGTGCTGCATGTTCTTGCACACAGCTCCTCTCCTTTATTTTCCTACTGTCCTCCTGGTTAGTTGTTTGTTTGTTGGGGTTCTGCCTCAAGGTTTTGGGTTTTTTTGTCTTTATTTTCTTTTACCTTCAGAAACTTTGGCTTTATGCAAGAGTTCTCGGCTAGCAGTTATTCAGGCAAACCCCATCATTACTCTCATTTTTGTGTGCTAGCCATGCACACATACACTCTTAATCAATTTCTCTGTCAGAATCTATGCTCTCTCTTCTCTTGCTCGTCTTCTACACTACCATTCACTACAGCTGCTCTGAAATTGCTGGAGAGACTGCAGAATCCATTGACAAACATCTTGAAAACTGAAACAATCTTAAAAAAGTGCTCCTGCACACTTGGAAAAAAAATCTGCAACACTGATTCTCTTTCAGACAGCATTCGTGGCAGTATTCCAGCATCTTCTGTGTATTTAATGCATAGGCAGGTAAGTTATTTATATTATATATGCAGCTGGAAATGTGATTAGGACCAAAGTGTGAAGTAACACACATAAATGGAAGCAATGCCAAGATTTGAGGGAGTTTACAGTCTATGGTCCTAATCCAACAAGGGCTTATGGAAACTCCTACCTTCCACACTTCAGTGATCTCCCGCCTACTGAGGCACTTAAAAGTTAAAAGGTGCTAAACAGCTTGTGGGTGGGGAGTAAGGAGGGAGAAAGAGGCGCACAGCAGGCAACAGGTTAGACAAGGAAGCACCATTAAGCAAAGCAAAGACCAAGGGACTTGCCTGAAGCCACCAAGGAATCTGGCTGCTCTGCCCAGAACCTAATGCCAGTCTTCAGACCCCTGAAGTGCTACAGACCATGAGGCCTCTCAACCCTTCCCTTTGTTTCCTCTCAGCATAATTGCAAAATAAAGTGGTCTGCCTCCCAGTGTACCTGGGCCATTGCTGAAGATGAAACCCCAGCACACAACCAAAAATCCCAAGAAAATTAAACCCAAACAAAATCAGAAATTGCATTAATTATAATGGAATTATAACAATGTGCCAGTGAGGTTTGTGATGTCAGAAAAAATATTTCAAAGGAATTTTACAGAACATATTTATCCAGTGCTATACCATTTCAGCTGTATGTATTCTGTGGGGTATGCCTTTTTAAGAGAGGCATAAGAAAACAAGGCATTTTATCACGAGTCCTCCTGTTTTCTTTTGCTGTAAGAAATCCCAACCTGT
This sequence comes from Corvus kubaryi, assembly GCF_017639235.1. Classification (NCBI taxonomy): domain Eukaryota; kingdom Metazoa; phylum Chordata; class Aves; order Passeriformes; family Corvidae; genus Corvus; species Corvus kubaryi. The sequence goes on from NW_024582056.1 coordinate 21,580,580, forward strand.
AAAGCTGCCATGACACCAGTTCAGTCAA